>NW_021833923.1:0-45000 GCF_006345805.1 Octopus sinensis | reverse complement strand
GTTTGTGTGTGTGTGTTTGTGTGTGTGTGTGTGTGTGTTTGGTGTGTGTGTGTGTGTTTGTGTGTGTAGTCAAAAGCTTTATCATTCCTTATTCTTGATGATAAATTAAGAATTAATCTTACCAAAGCCATTTTGCATCCAACATTTCAAGAGTCTTCCATCAATTGCCAATGATTTACCTTCAGACATCATACCCTAAAAGTAACACACTGGGTATATGTATATATATGTGTATGTACACATATATACACACACATACATACATGCATATAAATATGTATCTGTGGAGTCTTATGACCTGGTGTTTCAGGATTTGACCTCATGATCAAAAGGTCATGGTTTGGAGTCCTGCACCAGGCAGGCCATTTTGTATTGTGTCCTTGAGTAAGTCACTTTACTTCATGATACTCCAACTTACTTATCTGTGAATGATTACCAGAATCAATGCTTATGCAGCTTTCCACTCTCTGTCACTCACTCTCGCTCTCTTTCTCTCTCCCTTCATCCATCTCATCATCCTGGATGTTTTCCTTGGTGAAAGGGTGAGATGAGGTTAGGAGTGCCTCTATGATTGGTTTGCAACTAAACGGGCACCTAAAAAACTTAACAAAAGCATGGTACACTTGACCAAGTAATATGTGTGTGCAAATCACAACTGGAGATCATATATATACATATTCATACACACACACACATACATATTTATATGCATATATATATTTACATACATACATACATTATATATATATATATATATATATATATATCATCATCATCATTTAACATTCGTTTTCCATGCTGGCATGGGTCTGACTGAAAACTGGTAAACTGAGGAGCTGATTTGGTTTCTACAGCTGGACGCCCTTCCTAATGTTAACCAATCCAAGAGTGTATATAATATATATATCCACAAGTGAGGAGTGAGTGGACATTTGGTAGGAGTTACATATATCATTTGATAACAGTCTGACTCAGCTCCAAGCAACTTAAACTTTTGTAGGCTCATAGAATGAACCTATCTCATCAAGTATCTAGGGAGATTACAAGACTATATAACTGTCTTGTGTATATTCTTTTCTCTGGTTTTCCCTTTCTCCTGTTCATTTTAATCCTTATTTGTCATCAAGTTTTAATAAATCATCCAATAATACTCTCTCCTTCATTGTTCACAATTTTTTGCCAATGTTCCACAAGCTTGATTAACAAACTTTATTGAGCCACATTTTCAATTCCATGTCGTTGTTGAGCAAAATGTCCTTCAAACTGTTGGACAGCAATGAAAAAAGCATGCTGTGTTGCCAGTATGGTCATTTCAGCTGTATTGCCTTTATTGAGTAAAAGTGATTGGCAACGGTATCATGAGGGTATCTCATCTGCTGGATAAATTCCCAAGTGGATTGGCACAGATCCTCATGGATGATCCCATCCATTTGATATTCATTGAACTGAGCAAGTAGGCCAGAATTCAGAGAGTTTGTAAAGTTAAATTTCCCTTCCTTCAAGCCTGAAACCATTTCTGTGCAGTTCTTTCAGTAACAGCACTTTCTCTGTACATAGTACTTATGTCATGGGTAGTTTTGGCAACATTGGAAACTTTGGAACCTTGACTGAAAGTGAAGAGAAGCAGGTGTCAAAAATGCTCATTAAAAAAAATTTTTTTCTATTCAACACTCCATTATCATATGTCTGAAAACAGATGAAATGTATTCAGAATTTACAAACAGTGATCAAAACATGTAGAGAAAGAATAGTGCTACAAAAAATTTTAAAAACCTTTAAGACACTCCAATAAAAAATATTTTTCATGTTAATTCAAATAACTTTCAAAAGGATTAAAATAAATGAAAAAAGAAATGAATTTATGAAACAAACTAATATCCACATATTGGTTTGTCTGAGAACTCCTTTAGTCATGTAGTGCTGCAGAAACTTAAAATTTTAAAGAAATTTAATTGGCAAAGAATATTTGTATGAAAGAGAGAGGAAGAAAGAAAATGTAATTTTTTTTTCTATCAATGAAACCAATTTTGTATCACATTCTCTGATACAGTAGATTCAGTATATATGACTGTTTGATATGTAAGGCCAGTGATAGCAAACCCTTTCAGTTCAGTGTGTAGAGAATTTTAATTTCTTTTATAACATTGTTATTAGAATGATACTTCTATGTATATATATATATATATTTAGTTTCAGTCAATTGTCTGTAGATAAGCTTTTTATAACATTGTATTTGCAAGGAGATTTGTTGTTTTTTAAAGCCCAAGGGCGCAGGGTTCAGAAATTTGGTTTGCAGCCATGTAGCTTTGGGTTCAGTTCCATTGTGTGACATCTTGGGCAAGTTTCTCAAGTTGACTAACACCCTGTGAGGGAAATTGATAGATGGGAACTGTGTGAAAGCCACTATTTGTGTATGTGTGTGTATGCATGTATGTAAATATATATGTATGCATATTTGTATGTGTGTGTGTGTGTAGTGGATTCTCATTATGGTCTTGATGTCCAATAGCCAATATTATAACTGTTAGGCTATTCACAGAAGGGTTTTGTTTTCAATGGTGAAGGACCAGCCACACCTTTGGGAAATGCTGAGAGCAGAAAGTTGGTACAAATTTTTGTTGCAGACTTAATGAACAATATACCTCATTCTGAGTTCTTTATCTCCTGAGTTAGTTTCTTTTGCCATAGCTGAGAGTTCAACCCTCCTTGGTAGGCTAAATGCACACCTGAATACCAATGAAAAATTTTTTCTAAGTCTACATGAAAGGCAAATTGTATGGTGTTGGTATGCAATGTGTGATATTGTATGGTAGTGAGCAATATCTGTGCACTGAATGTGGAAATGTGGAAGGTATGCAAAGGCTGAAAGTATTTCAGGCAAATCATAGTGCATGTGCCAATGGTTTGGAAATGAAAAGAGCTGCTGCATGAGCACTGATGTATAAATGTATTAACAATATCAGCTGTAGTCAGAAAGAGAGACAATGGTTTGTAGGGTATGGACACGTGAAGAAGGATTAAGCTGTTTCAATGGAAGGTCATTGTGGAAGAAAAACAGCATGAGAAAAAATGACAAAGGTTTATTTCAGAGAATTCAACAAAGATCTGCAACAAGTGGCAGGATGCTGTACTGGAGCAAACCCATCAAACCTATATGATGGCAATGAGGACGATAACAGTTCACTGCCACAATATATCAATGTGTGTACGTAGATAAAAGTTTTCTTTAAAAAACAACATTTTTGTCTACATTTCATTATCCTCATATACCTGTTTGTATCTCATATTTTGGTATCAATATTTTATTTTCTTGTCTAATTTCCAGTTGAAGGGACAGTGCCCTTTGTCTGTCCTTTTAATGCATCTACCCTTTCTAGAACAGGGAAGTGAGGGCAATAACTGCTACCATTCACTAAGATGTTGTTGATCAGACAAAAAGTAATTATATTTTTCAAATTTAAAAAAGAAACTATACAAAAGTAGAGATGTAATTAGAGAAACTGTTGCTGTTACATATATTACTTAATAACAGTTTGACTCAGCTCCATGCAATTTAAAGTTTTGTAGACTCGAGTAAAAGAATATTATAACTATATATCTGTAAAAGGATAAATAACTGTAGAGTTGTTTATTTGGAAAGTTGTTATGTAGTCATATGTCAGCTCTGCTTGAAATAATAAACCCATGGTCAAAAACAATGCAGCTGCAACCATCCTGGTTTTTATTCAGACAGTGTGCTGTTAGAAATATACATTTTAATAGATTTGATTATATTGAGACACTTTGGCTACAGTTTCTTGCACATCAAATGACAATCGAGCAGAGCTTCTCTAATACTCTCTGAGGACAAATTGGCAGCAATTTCTTACACATCAAATGACCACCAGATATAACTCCTCTAATTTTCTCTGAGGATAATTTGGTTGCAATTTTTGCATGTCATAGGAGCACCAAAAAGAGTGTCTCTAATCTTCACTGAGAACTATTTGGCTGCAGTTTCTTGAACATCAAATGACCACCAGGTAGAATTTCTCTAATCTTCCCTATTTCTTGTATGTCAAAGGAAAGTTTCTCTAATTTTCAATGGTATGGAGTAGCAGTGGTTATTCTGGTAATAAGAAAGAGTGTGAGCAAGGTAGGATTACGATCAGTTTTCTAATCAATGCTCATAAAATTAACGTGCAAATAGCTGAGCACCCCACTGTGATGTGTACCCTTAATGTAGTTCTCAAGGTAATTCAGCATGACACAGAATTACAGGTACCCCTCATTTTTGCCAGCTGAGTGAACTTGAGCAATGTGAAATAAAGCATCTTGCTCAAGGACACAACATGCCACCAGGAATCAATTTTGCATCCTTACGATCATGAGCAGGAAAAGGTACTACTTGAGATTTAAACTATGTTGAGGATGAAATGAAAAAATGTATTTATTGAATAGCAGTTGTGTTCAGGATGAGACTGAACTAAATTGACAAGCTGAAATATCTAATTATTCAAACATCTGTCAGATATAATGCATATTTATTCAAATTGGTTTGAATTTTAACATGAATTATCTCATAGCTTTGAGATTTCACTGATGATTGTATAATTTTTAGAATGACACAGTAGGGTAAGTGTGAAAGGCTGAATCTGGCCAGTTTGTACATGAAACATACAATATTTGGACCTGGTTTAAACATTAAAGGGTCGATCAAAGCCAGACCTCTCTTCATATGTGTCACTGTAAAATAAATAATAAATTTAAATAGGCAATATTATAACAGTGATTTATCTTTTTTTACTTGTTTCAGTCATTAGACTATGGCCATACTGGGGCACTGCCTATTCGATGTTGTTGATGATGGTAATTATGATGATGATGATGCCTGTGTGCATATAATTTAATTAATATATTAATTAAATTATCAGTTTTTAATTTCTATTTTAGATTTTAAATGATTTTTGCTTCTCCCTTTTTATTATTGTATTATTTTTATGTTTTATTATTTAACTATTTATATATTTATTTATTGTATTGGGAGGAATTACAGTTTAACAAAAGCTGAAATATTTTCATAATTAAAAAATCTAGGAATGAGAATAAAAAAAAGGACATGAAAATTTTAATTCAGATATGAAATTGATGGTAATTTAAAAAGAAAAAAATAAAGAATTCTTTAAATTAAAATTTAAATTTCAATCACAATCTTATTTGAAGAATAATTTATCATAAATTGCTGAATGATTTCAAATTTCAATATTTGTGAAAGATTTTTTTGTGTTCAGTCTCTTCCCCATCATCATCATCTGGGGTCAAATTTTGCCTATCATTCTCCTGAGGTGAGTAGGGTTGAAAAAAGCAAGTACTAGGTTCAAATTAAGCAACTATATACTATACCTCCAAAAAGTGTGACATTGTAGAAATGTTTGAAATTTATATTCTTATACATCAGAAGTTTCTAACCATTTAATATAGCAACTCATTGTGGCAAATCAAGAATCCTGTGACCAACACCGTTTGTTTCATTACCTTTTTAATGTTACAATAAAAAGCAAAGCTAATTTCCTAAGAACATCATGAAATTGATATTTCATACTAGTTTCAGGAGGCAAGCTTACAGAATAGGTATCATGCCTGGCAAAATACTTAGTAGCATTTTGTTTCTCTTTGTGTTGTAAGTTCAGATTCCACTGAGGTTGACATTGCCATTTGTCCTTTCAGGGTCGATAAAACAAGCACCTGTTGAGCATTGGGGTCGATGTAATTGACTTAACCCCTCCCTGAAATTGACCTTGTGCCAAATTTGAAACCAATATTTCATTCTAATTTTAGGGTGAAATATTTTTTTAGATTTTGTCTCCTGTAAATGTGTTGTGATATTATGAATATTTTGAATTTTTTCAAATATTTCTAGTGAAGGTATGGCTGGCATCAATGTGTGGTAAGAAGCTTGCTTCCCAGCTGCATAGCTTCAGGATCAGTCCCACTGACTGCGTGGCACCTTGGACAAATGACTTACTATAGCCCCAAACCAACAAAAACTTTGTGAGTGGATTCAGTTGACAGAAACTGAAAGAAGCTTGTTGTATGTACAGATATGTGTGTGTGTGTGTGTGTGTGTGTGTGTGAATAGGCACAGGCATGACTGTGTGGTAAGAAGCTTGCTTCCCAACCACATGGTTCTGGGTTCAGTCCTACTGAGTGGCACCTTGGGCAAGTGTCTTCTAATGTAGCCTCTGGGAAAGCAAAGCCTTGTGAGTGGATTTGGTTGATGGAAACTGAAAGAAGCCTGTCATATATATACATATGTATGTGTGTAAATATATGTATGTATATATATATATATAATATATATATATATATATATATATATATATATATATATGTGTGTGGCTTTGTGACTTTGTCTGCCACCCCAAAATTGCTTGGCAACCAATGTTGGTGTATTTACATTCCCATAACTTAGCTGTTTGGCAAAGAGACCGATAGAATGTGCCAGGCTTACAAAGAATAAGTTCTGGGGTTGTGTTCTTCAACTAAAAAAGGTGGTGCCCCAGCATGACCACAGTCAAATGACTGAAACAAATATAAGAATATATATGTGTATATATATATATAGAGAGAGAGAGTGGTTGTATATTGTCAACATAATGTGACAGTCCTGTAAAGGGAATTACATCACTGCTACTTAGCCCTAGGATGCATCAACGCTTCCTGTCGCCTTTGACACATTTCCTGTGTCCTTACATTTGCGAAGGGGAGGCAAGCACCTTCACCAGCTAGGATTAGCACCTGAAGACAGGGTAGTCAGTCCTGCCAGTTGAGATACTTGCCAAGCCTTACAAATATATATATATATATAATGTATGAATATATGGATTTTTGTGTATATGTCTGGTCTTTTTGTTTGTCCACCCCACCACTTGACAACAAGTGCTGGTTTGTTTACATCCCAGTATCTTAGGAGTTCAGCATAAAAATAAGTACCTGGCTGAAGAATATGTACTCAGGTCATTCGATTTCTTTGAGCAAACCCTTGAAGGCTGTGCCCCAACATGACTGCAGTTCAGTAAATGAAACAAGTTAAAAATATAGATAGATGTTCTGAAGTAAAAATATATATACTGAAGTTTTTTTTATTTATTCATTACAAGTATGGTTTGAACCTATGTGGGGAAACCTTAATGGATTTCTAGTCCACTGCTTTCACCACATGGCAATGATGAATTTAACTAAAACTCATTAAATATGCAGCAAACTGGCAGAATCCCTAGAGTATCATAGGAAAGGAAATGACACATGGTATTTAACTCCAGTTGAATATAAAATATGCATAAATATATTTTTATTTACCTTTTTTGCATTTCTCATTCTTTCAATAAATGTGTGTGTGTGTGTGTGTGAAAGTAGTGGGATTCATTGGTTGTGGTAAAACAATAGATTTTCCCCTAGCAGGCTTGTATATACAAAGTGTGAAAGATAATCTATCAGTAAAACCTTATTGATTCATGTAGCAACACGTCCACTTTGTCCTATATTAAATGCATAAAGTAATCCAAATTTGATTGGCTGTTTGCCAAAACCACTTTCCACTCCTATTTTCAATCAAAAGATGTATATGCTTCCATTTCACATTTTCCAAAATTACTTATTACTGCAAATGATTCCCAACACAAGTAAGCTGCTCCTAAATATGAGGTGCATGGTAAAATTACATACCATATTTAACATTACATGATAGAAATTCCATACACTTTTGAAACATATGTAGTGCACCAACTGCTTCTTCCATTCCTTTCATTCACTTATGAAAAGAATATGTAGTCATATATATATATATATATATATATATATGTATATACATGTATGTATGTATATATTTATATGTATGTATGTATGAATATATTATATGATGATGATGATGATATATATATATATTTGCTGAGTTCAAGTCCCTACAGCCATTCATACTTGTGGGTGGGAGGTGCAATAAAATATTAGTCTAAGGAACCTTTCCTCTGAAAGTTGTCTCCTTTCCAATCAGAGTGACTGGAAGGGAAAGTTGCTTTCATTGGTGTAGTTGTTGTTGTTGCTGTTTAGCCTCTAATTAAACACCTTTGGTTACTCCATGGTTTTTAAGGGATAGCCATAGTTTTCTTGTGAGACAGACTTATTCTACCCCCACCCACCGTCAGTTCAACACTGGCTCCTGGCTCTGTGTTGATGAAGGCATATGGCTTAATGGTTTCGGCTTTGCACTCATGATCGGAAGGTTGTAGTTTCAGCTGCTGGACCTAGCAATGTTGGTTCTTGAGTAAGCATTTCATTCCACATTGCACCAGTCCACTTAGCTGTAAATGAGTAACACTGCAACAGACTTATTCAGGGTGTAATATTGTAATCTCAGTCACATATATCCTCCATGAAAATTAGGTAACCAGTCCATGACTCCAAGGCCTCAACATACTACTGAGTGCTGTAAGCACTCAGATCTCTGAATCATGGATAATTCTCATTCATGAGTATCTGGAGCCCTAAAAATAGTCATGAGCACTGCTTTTTCTCCTGACAAATAGATTAAAAATAAAGTATTTTATAAATATATATATATTTAGGGCAGTAAGTCGGCAGAATTTTTAGAGCATCAGACAAAATACCTGGTGGTATTTATCTTGTTCTTTCTCTTCTGGGTTCAAATCTCACCCAAGTCAAACTTACATTTAATTTTTCCGAGGTCAATAAAATATAGTACCTCTCAACTACAAAGTGATGTTATCCCAATTTCTCTCTCCAAATGTCAGATATTGTGCTTACATTTGCACTACACATCACTACCTGTGACAAAACAAAAATATTCAAGATTTTTGTAATGAGTATAAACAAAGAATGTTACGCATATGTCTCCAATACATCTTCTTTCTTAGTATTTGAATCATTTAAGGTGGTGAGCTGACAGAATCATTAGCACTCCAGGAAAAATGTTTAGCAACAATTTATCCATCTTAAAGTGTGGGTCAGTTTGCACAATCTGATCCCACTCTTTAGACTTGGAGGACTGATCACAGTGGCTCAGTGAGTTAAGATGAAACTTGAAATGAAACTTGAAATTTCTAACAAATATTGTGATGTATATTAGTATGTATGTGTACTTGCCCAGCAATTTTATTTTTCACATTAAAATTTGATCTAAGCACAATCTACACCATCTGAAATGTATTTGTATAAATTTTCATTAAAAACACCCATATTTCTGTAAGTTATGAGGAAGAAAAGCTGACTCATGTGAATTTTCCAAAACTTCTCACCCTTGGAAAAAATAGTTTTTATAACAAAATCCAATCAAACAGCCTGAAGCATATTTGTTGAAAATTTCAATGACAAATATCGATTTTATTGGAAGCTATGAGGAAAGAAAGTTGGTGGTGGGCACAGTTTTGTAGGTATGTCCAAAAGAAAAAGGCGGAAGAATACAAAAACAGAAATGGCCAACAATCGTGTAGGCTCCCATTAGTTTCCATCTACTAAATTCACTCACAAGGCTTTCGTAAGCATTAGGATATAGTAGAGAACATTTTCCAAAGGTTTTTGTGTATATATATATATATATATATATATATAATATAATATATATATATATATATATCCTTTAACTCAACAGTTTGATAAACAGAAATAAATATACGTACCAAACAAATAAATACTGGAGCTGATAACTAAAAACCTTCAGTTGTTTTGTTTCAAATGATATTTATCAATTAATCTTGTTGTTAACTGTTCCCGCCTTCCTCATGTGCGTATGTGCGTATACAAAAAGGTACAATTATATATATATAATCAAGAGATTTAAGGAGTAAATGGTTGTGTTTATAATTTGCGCTCAATACCGTAATTTTGCTACAAAATTCCTTTGATCATATGTCTGTTTGGTTAAATTTTAGTTCACTAGGAAAGAATGTTATGAATTATAATATCCTATCAATAGTTTATTTCTACAATAGAGAATAATACATAAAAATATAAATATCATATTTTGTATAGGATACGAAAATAACGTTGATTTATGTTGAAACAGCGCGTCACTTAAGAAATATCACTCGGGCTAATTTTCTCCATGTCAAAGTAAATAAATCGAAAAGTAATTAACTTACCTTCGTATATTGATTGAAGAAATCAACCTTTTTCTCCGTTAATTAAATTTTAAAACGAAAAACTTTTCCGTTGTATTTTTCCCTCGTTTTTCATTTATACATGGCGCTTCATTTAAACATGGTAGCAGTTTCCGACGTCACATTACTTTCGCATTCGTATCAAACGAAATAACTGAATTAAGATCTATTAATAGAGAATAAAATCAACAAAAATATTAAAAACTGTTTTTTATTAAACTTTATTCAAACTTTATTACTATTCGCTGTGTAATCGGCTAACTATTGCTGTCTTAATTGTATTAAGACAGCAATAGTTAGCCGATTACACAGCGAATAGTAATAAAGTTTGAATAAAGTTTAATAAAAAACAGTTTTAAATATTTTTGTTGATTTTATTCTCTATTAATAGATCTTAATTCAGTTATTTCGTTTGATACGAATGCGAAAGTAATGTGACGTCGGAAACTGCTACCATGTTTAAATGAAGCGCCATGTTTAAATGAAAAACGAGGGAAAAATACAACGGAAAAGTTTTTTCGTTTTAAAATTTAATTAACGGAGAAAAAGGTTGATTTCTTCAATCAATATACGAAGGTAAGTTAATTACTTTTCGATTTATTTACTTTGACATGGAGAAAATTAGCCCGAGTGATATTTCTTAAGTGACGCGCGTTTGTTTCAACATAAATCAACGTTATTTTCGTATCCTATACAAATATGATATTTATATTTTTATGTATTATTCTCTATTGTAGAAATAAACTATTGATAGGATATTATAATTCATAACATTCTTTCCTAGTGAACTAAAATTTAACCAAACAGACATATGATCAAAGGAATTTTGTAGCAAAATTACGGTATTGAGCGCAAATTATAAACACAACCATTTACTCCTTAAATCTCTTGATTATATATATATAATTGTACCTTTTTGTATACGCACATACGCACATGAGGAAGGCGGGAACAGTTAACAACAAAGATTAATTGATAAATATCATTTGAAACAAAACAACTGAAGAATACACTGATAGGGTTAAAGGTTTTTAGTTATCAGCTCCAGTATTTATTTGTTTGGTACGTATATTTATTTCTGTTTATCAAACTAAGGCATGAAAGTCATTAGAGACACTTAGAGGATCTAGATCATATTAGAGAAAGTGAAAACATCACAAAGTTTTTGATGGAAAAAATTGTTTCATGTTGGAATGAGTGAATTTGAATGAATGTCAATAAAATCTTAGTGTGCATGAAAAGCTTGAGAGAGATTTTTGAAAAGGTCTTAATATTAATGTTTCCATTGTGTTTTGCTTCAAAAACTACATAGACATGACAGAATTAAATAGACATCCTTATAATTGTTAAAATTTATTTAAATTATTTATTAATTATTATAATGGGAATATCTAATATTTAGTAGACAGGCTCCTTGCATTTTTGAATGCAAGGACCCTAGCAGGCATGCTACTGATCTGATGAATATTCTCTTCATGATTTTCTTGCCAAGTTTCTTGCAGTAATATCAAAAGATCTGGCTTTAAGGATGCTTTTTTTTCATTTTAGGAAGTATCCCATCCATCATGCCTCAGAGGTGTTCAGTAGGGTTCATATCTGGTGATTGGCTTAGCTATGGAAGCTTTTTAATGCCATTCTCTTCCAACCAATCCTGGGTCTTTTAGTTGTGCAAGAAAGCCCTATCTTCCATAAATAGTGTTATTTAATCATTTTACCCCTGGAGGTTATAGGAAGAAGATTTTTCTATAATATGGACACATATTTATCTGAGTTTATGTATCCCTCACACTCCACCATTTCTGATTGACTATTGCTCCAAACTGCTCTCCAGACCATCACATGTTTCATTGTTGGCTGCAATATATTCACGTGAAAATATTGGTGACTGATTCTCCAGACCCACATTCGACCAGTGTCAGAAAATACAGCAAATCTGGATTCATCAGAGAATTTGACAGTGTCCCAAAGTGCTAGTGACCTCTCTACCATCTCACTTGTCCAATCTTTTCTCCATTTGATATTGGCTGGTCGAAGCAGTGTCTTCTTTCTTGCTGCTCTGCCATAATAGCCAATTTTGCAGAGATAACTGACAGCTATTCTGGGACTGACATCAACTTATTCTGCTATATTGGAGGCCTTGCAATGAGGATTATCTTACACACTTCTCTTAAGAAAGCAAAGTGTTCTGTCAGAGGGCCTTAGTCTACCTGGGTAAGGTGATATGGACTACTTTCCCATTTAGTGAATTGAATAATTACTCTATTTACTGTAGAAAGTGGAATCACAATGTTTTCTGTGGTTTTAGGCTAAGTCAGTCTTGAAATAGGCGCAGCATATGGCCTCTTTGTAAATTGGACATTTTTAAGGCTTCTTTTGTACATGACATGATTAAACAGTTACATATAGAACCTGAAACATATAAATGTCAATTAATAAAAAAAATATAAACCTCTTCAAGTTATAATAACCATAAAACAGTGTGTTAATGGGTATCTATTTACTTTTGTCATGTTTGTGTACAAATGTATCATTTGTTAGAACTGCACTTTGAAAGAAAAAAGAAAACCTTTAGTAGAAAATTAGCATTAGCTACGACAATGTTATCCAACTATTAAATCTTATATTTTTCAAACTCATGCTAGTATGGAAAAATGAACGTAGATATGAGACTTATTTTTACACATGTATTGATGCATATAAAACATGAAATTATGTTGTCTACATACTTAAATACTTGCAATTAATTCATTGTAAGAACATAGAAATTTGACAGGTTTTCTTGAGTTGTTGCTCATCTACAATAATCTGATAAATTTGAGGTTATTGTTGGTTGCTGAATTTTCTCTCGACAGAAATATCTAATCATTTTATCCATACTAGCATGGGTTGTGTGTGTCATGTTAATATCTGTTTCAGTTTAATTCCCTCTGCAATAGTTTCTTTTTTTGTGTTTATGCAATATGGTACTTTCATAAAATACAGTTGTCTCTTGCCTTACACAGTATTCTGTTTCTTAGTTCACTTTTGCACAATTTTGCTCATTTTCCTCTATTTGTTTCTTTTTGTTTTTACAAATATAGAAGTAGTACTTGCTTCAGTTTCTCATAATATTTTGTTAAATATTTTTGAATTTGAAATATTAAAATTGATTTCACTGGAAATGAAAATTCAATGTATAAAATTAACTTTAAACTAGATGTTCAGCATAAAATGCAAAAGTTTTACAAAAAGAATTGTCCTCATCATCATCATCATTTAATGTCCATTATCTATGCTGGCTTGGGTTGAACAGTTTCATCAGGACTGGTAAGCTGAGGGTCTGCAGCAGACTCCAGTCTTGATTTGTCATTGTTTCTATGGCTGGATGCCCTTCTTAACATCAAGCACTCCATGAGTGTTGTGGGCAGGGGTTGTGAAAAAAATTAATTGATGGGAAATTAATTACAATATATTGTTTTCTAAGGCACAGCATGTCATGAAAGGTGTCAGTCATTAGTCATTGCCTTTATAAGTTCCAACAGTCAAAGATCATGCATTACCACCTTGTCCAATGCCTTCTTATGTCTACTTCTTCTGCCATGTAGCATAGTTGTCTGCACAGGTATAATAAATCTGGCTTTCACTCTGAAGGAGAGACCCTTAGTTACCAAACAGAGGAAGGAGCTCTCTGAATTTGCTCAGCCTATTTTTATTCTTGCAGCCACATTCTGGGTTCATCCACCTCTGCTACTGACTTTGTTGCTCAACAATCTTTATCGTATTCCTCTGGTATTTGATGAAGCCCATTTTAGTGTTTACTGTACATGTGCACCTTCCACATGCAAAAAATATTTTCCCAGTTTACCTTCCTCTGATATTGCTACACCTATTATGTGTTATACAGAGTACATCTACCTACCTGTTTCCTTCATATTGAGGATGGCCATGTACCTGAAGGGCTTTACGATTTATCTGTTGTCCTACTTACTAAGACTTTGTGTTAGGATTGGGTAGGTTAATTCTGTGACCTTTCAATTCTAGACCTTGCTTCCGTACGCAAAATTTGTTCTCTAGTTCTGGTAGTGATTTAGCTATAAGAAGAAGCTCATTAGTAAATAAGTGTTAAAACTCTTTGCTTTCACAAACACTTTATGTACACTGATTGAAGCAATGAAAAAAAAGGTCCTCGGTATACCTGAAACGTGAAGGAAAATATTTGGATAATGAAACGAATAATGTATGGGTAATTGAATGTAATGTAATAAATGATAATATATGAGTGTTCAGTTGTCATCCTCTATGCCCTCCATAATTCCTTTGAGAGAAGCAAAGAAGACTAATAATATGTATTAAATGATTAACGAAAATAATAATTAGTGCAAGAGACCCTTAATCAATATTGACGGTGTGACGATCAAGGAGCAACGTGTCAGTTGTGCATCAGGCTTTTGTGTCAGTCTTTGCAAGTCTGGCAGAGCGACAAACAGGACAATTGCTGGATGGAGGATAAACTGCATCAGGCAAGGGTCACTTTTGGAAAGCAGGGGTTTCAAAGGGTGTTGGGGTATGACCACTTGTGGTAAAGGTGGGGTAAGTTGGCGTGGCTCTGTGGGTAGGCGGTGAGATGCATTTCTGGTCATGGTAATTTTGGAGTTGGGAAGTGGGCATTGGTGTTGCAGCTGCATGAGGTGCTGTTAAAGTTGGTTGAGAAGGTAGTCTCATCACTGGTGTTGGCGTAGGGAACGCAGGTGGTCCAGACACCATGAGCAGTGGGGTGTGGGGAAGAAGCAGTAGATACTTCCAGAGGAATTTTGTTGCACAGTGTGACTCAGCCTGATCCATCCACTCTCAACATGTACAGATCGAAATGACGTACATCTAAATGGCACCAGTTTTCCCCCCATTTGTAGGATTGAGTCAAACTTGGCTATGGATTAGGACAGTTCGAAAGAAGTGAGCATGTGTGTTTTGACAACCGTTCAGTAGCACTCATGTTGTGTTTACGCAGGTCTTCTTTTCAATAAGTCATAGTTTCATGCCATGTGGAATGTAGCTTGTACTTGCCGGGATGGATGGGAATAAAGTATTGTATAGGGCTGCCAAAGATGCACATGGCTGGGGACAAGTGTGTGTCCCAGTCAGGTGTATTTCTTTATTGTAGCATTGTGCACTGGAGTGTCAGTGTTGTCTGTAACGAGGCCCTTTATTGTCTCAATACCGACTTTGGCGCGGCAGTTGTCATGGGGAAATGCAATGGCGGTGATTCTCCCCAATTGTGGAAGAAGGTACAATGTCAGCTCATAGCTGATAGGGCAGTGTTAAGTGCCTGTGCGCCATTCGATGCTCCTTTAAGATGGTTTTCCAGACCTGTTAGGACATACCACCATTGTCTGTCACCAATTGACAGATGTACCAATGGGAATAGGCTTGATAACTTCAAGTGGAACATTCCGGTCGAGACCTACTTTTACTTCCTCTTGCCAATGAACCAGGACTGGTATGGGCGTATGGTGGGCGACTGGTTTAGCATTAAGCGGATCGGTTGGTCAGACATCTTGGAGAATTGCCGATGGTTGCAGACGTTGAATGTGCTGGAGCTGTAGTATTTCCTCAGTGGCTGGGAATGGTAGTGTAGTTGGAGGAGGGGGGTTGTATTTGTTGTAGGTGGCAGGTGCATACATTCTGTGTCATTGTTGCAGATGATCGATGAGGCTTGTCAGTACTCTCTCCCATGGATTGTTTACAGGCCAACTCATGGCACAATCAGGTGCAGGACAGGGTACGTTGGTCATACTGACTCGCTTTTTGTCATAAATAAGTCTGACAACTGTTTGCTTTCACCAATATTTTACGCAGTCTGAAGCAATGAGTAAAGGGTCTTCAGTATACCTGAAATGTGAAGGGAAAGATGATGGATAATAAAATGAATAATATATGGCGAATTGAATGTAATGTAATAAATTGTAATATATGTGTTTAGTTGTAATCCTGTAATCAGCATAGAGGAGTTGCTAGGGTCTGCCTGTTTTATATTTATCTGTTATTACCTGAATGATTATGATACCAACAAAAGTCAAGTACATAGGTTCATACTTTGTTAGGTACTTCTCCTGGGGTTTCTTACCAGAAATATATCATGACTGGTGTTTCTTCCTGATACAAAACCAAATTGCATCTCATCTAGATTAAGTCTTTCCCTAATTAGTTGGGCTATGATCCTCTCCGTGATTTTCATCATCTGAAGAAATTAGTGCCATTGCAAGCACTTTATTTTTAAAGCACACATCAGGCATATGTAAACATATTAGCAATGAGAAAGCGCTCTAATCGATGTCTACCTATATACATACATATATGCAGGGTAACCATGTACTTTCTCTACAGCGACACACCTCTGCCTGTCTCTCTATCATACTACAGGTTAGGATGAAGCCACCTCTCTCACTACTAGCAGTCCACTCATCCTTGAAATTTACTTTTTAATTTTACTAGTGTCAGTGTTACCAAAACTTTTCTCAGACATAGAAACCATGTGAAAACAGACATTAGATGTACGTGTAGTAATTCATCTCAGATAGTGTGAAATAGTCCAACCCATGACAACATGAAAAACGAATGTTAAATGATGATGACACACATACACGTTAATTGTATTTCTTATATTAATTTCAATAATTAATTTGTTTCTATTTATAAATAAAAACAATTGATTTCGCATGAGAATGATTAGTTTGATGACTTGTGGAAGCAATGTACTGTGTAAATGTAAGGACAACTGTATTTATTAAACAAGTGTATATCATGATTCGACACAGATAAAACTTGACTTTCAAATGTTGGTTGATATTTTGCTTGTTTTTGCATATCATGCCTTGTATTATAGATCCCAAATGGCCAAAGGTAAGTGGTCTTTCTTATTTTGGTGTGGGTTTGCTGTTAGGATTGGTTTTCAGAGTTTAGTCTTGAGGATTTGTGAAGGGTTTTAAGAGAGAATAGTCAAGTAAGGGATCAAAGTTTGAACTAGGGGTTGGGATTTGGGGTGATGAGGAGAGTAGAGATTGAACAGGTTTATTTATAGTGTTGATGACTGTTTTATATCGGGTTTAGCATTGAAAAGCAGGGATGGGGGCTGGGTGCTTGGATAAGATGCGGATGTCAGGTTGATCCAAGTTATCTCCATGGTGGTCTTTGGCATGTTGGTAGAGTATAGAAGACTATTTTCTGTCGTCAAGTTGTCTTAAATGTTCATTTATCCGTTCCGCAATGCTCATAGACGTCTCCTCTATGTACATCATGTTCATGTCCTTACAAGCACTTTCTATGCATCTTATATTGTAAACAAACTACATTTCGAGTTCTACAGTTAATACCAGGGCTAATTCTACATGCCATGCAGTTATCAATTGTGCATATGGTATTCTTAAACGGGCATGTCCTTCATAATTGTGACCTGACGGAGTTCCTTGGCTTTTCAACAATTTTAATGTTGAGTTTGGTCTCTTTCAGAGCTTTTCTAAATCTACGGGCTAGTTCTCCATGGGCTCTGGCCTCTACTAATATCACTCCTTCAATTTTTACTGGTGAGTGTGTATTTAATAATAAGAGGGGTTAGGGTTTGGGTTAGGGTTAGGGTTGGGATTAGGGTTAAGGGGTTAGGTTTAGGGCTAGGTTTTAAGGTTAGGGTTAGGGGTTTAGGGTTAAGGGTTAGGGTTAAGGGTTAGGGTTTGGGTTAGGGTTAGGGTTAGGGTTGGGGTAAGGGTTAAGGGGTTAGGGTTAGGGGTTAGGGGTTAGGGGTTAGGGTTAAGGGTTAAGGGTTAGGGTTGGGGTTAGGGTTAGGGGTAGGGATCGGGTTAAGGGTTAGGGTTAGGTTAAGAGTTAGGGTTAGGTTTAAGGGTTAGGGTTAGGGTTAAGGGTAATGGCTAGGGTTAGGGTTAGTGTTAGGTTTAGGTTTAGGGTTAGGGTTATGGTTAGGATTAGGGTTAGGGATCGGGTTAGGTTTAGGGTTAGGGTAAGTTTTAGGGTTCGGGTTAAAGATTAGGGTTAGGGTTAGGGTTAGGTTAAGGGTTAGGGTTAGGGTTGTGTGTATGGACGCATGATGTGTGATCGAGGCTTGTTTCTATGGACGCATGATGTGTGATCGAGGCTTGTTTCTATGGACGCATGATGTGTGATCGAGGCTTGTTTGTATGGACGCATGATGTGTGAACAAGGCTTGTTTGTATGGACGCATGATGTGTGATCGAGGCTTGTTTGTATGGACGCATGATGTGTGATCGAGGCTTGTTTGTATGGACGCATGATGTGTGAACGAGGCTTGTTTGTATGGACGCATGATGTGTGAACGAGGCTTGTTTGTATGGACGCATGATGTGTGAACGAGGCTTTTTTGTATGGACGCATGATGCGTGAACAAGGCTTGTTTGTATGGACGCATGATGTGTGAACGAGGCTTGTTTGTATGGACGCATGATGTGTGAACGAGGCTTGTTTGTATTGACGCATGATGTGTGAACGAGGCTTGTTTGTATGGACGCATGATGTGTGAACGAGGCTTGTTTGTATGGACGCATGATGTGTGAACGAGGCTTGTTTGTATAGACGCATGATGTGTAAACGAGGCTTGTTTGTATGGACGTTTGATGTGTGAACGCGGCTTGTTTGTATAGACGCATGATGTGTGAACGAGGCTTGTTTGTATGGACGTTTGATGTGTGAACGAGGCTTGTTTGTATAGACGCATGATATGTGAGCGAGGCTTGTTTGTATGGACGTTTGATGTGTGAACGAGGCTTGTTTGTATAGACGCATGATGTGTGAACGAGGCTTGTTTGTATGGACGCATGATATGTGAATTAGGCTTGTTTGTATGGACGTTTGATGTGTGAACGAGGCTTGTTTGTATAAACGCATGATATGTGAGCGAGGCTTGTTTGTATGGACGTTTGATGTGTGAGCGAGGCTTGTTTGTATGGACGTTTGATGTGTGAACGAGGCTTGTTTGTATAGACGCATGATATGTGAGCGAGGCTTGTTTGTATGGACGTTTGATGTGTGAGCGAGGCTTGTTTGTATGACGTTTGATGTGTGAACGAGGCTTGTTTGTATGGACGCATGATGTGTGAACGAGGCTTGTTTGGATGGACGCATGATGTGTGAATTAGGCTTGTTTGTATGGACGCATGATGTGTGAACGAGGCTTGTTTGTATGGACGCATGATGTGTGATCCAGGCTTGTTTGTATGGACGCATGATGTGTGAATTAGGCTTGATTGTATGGACGCATGATGTGTGAATTAGGCTTGTTTGTATGGACGCATGATGTGTGATCCAGGCTTGTTTGTATGGACGCATGATGTGTGAACGAGGCTTGTCCATATGGACGCATGATGTGTGATCCAGGCTTGTTTGTATGGACGCATGATGTGTGAATTAGGCTTGTTTGTATGGACGCATGATGTGTGAACGAGGCTTGTGTGTATGGACGCATGATGTGTGAATTAGGATTGTTTGTATGGACGCATGATGTGTGAACGAGGCTTGTTTGTATGGACGCATGATATGTGAATTAGGCTTGTTTGTATGGACGCATGATGTGTGAACGAGGCTTGTTTGTATGGACGCATGATGTGTGAATTAGGCTTGTTTGTATGGACGCATGATGTGTGAACGAGGCTTGTTTGTATGGACGCATGATGTGTGATCCAGGCTTGTTTGTATGGACGCATGATGTGTGAATTAGGCTTGTTTGTATCGACGCATGATGTGTGAATTAGGCTTGTTTGTATGGACGCATGATGTGTGAATTAGGCTGTTTGTATGGACGCATGATGTGTGAATTAGGCTTGTTTGTATGGACGCATGATGTGTGAATTAGGCTTGTTTGTATGGACGCATGATGTGTGATCCAGGCTTGTTTGTATGGACGCATGATGTGTGATCCAGGCTTGTTTGTATGGACGCATGATGTGTGAACGAGGCTTGTCCATATGGACGCATGATGTGTGAATTAGGCTTGTTTGTATGGACGCATGATGTGTGAATTAGGCTTGTTTGTATGGACGCATGATGTGTGAACGAGGCTTGTTTGTATGGACGCATGATGTGTGAACGAGGCTTGTTTGTATGGACGCATGATGTGTGAATTAGGCTTGTTTGTATGGACGCATGATGTGTGATCCAGGCTTGTTTGTATGGACGCATGATGTGTGAATTAGGCTTGTTTGTATGGACGCATGATGTGTGAACGAGGCTTGATTGTATGGACGCATGATGTGTGAATTAGGCTTGTTTGTATGGACGCATGATGTGTGAACGAGGCTTGTTTGTATGGACGCATCATGTGTGAATTAGGCTTGTTTGTATGGACGCATCATGTGTGAACGAGGCTTGTTTGTATGGACGCATGATGTGTGAATTAGGCTTGTTTGTATGGACGCATCATGTGTGAACGAGGCTTGTTTGTATGGACGCATGATGTGTGAATTAGGCTTGTTTGTATGGACGCATGATGTGTGATCCAGGCTTGTTTGTATGGACGCATGATATGTGAATTAGGCTTGTTTGTATGGACGCATGATGTGTGAACGAGGCTTGTTTGTATGGACGCATGATGTGTGAATTAGGCTTGTTTGTATGGACGCATGATGTGTGAACGAGGCTTGTTTGTATGGACGCATGATGTGTGATCCAGGCTTGTTTGTATGGACGCATGATGTGTGAATTAGGCTTGTTTGTATGGACGCATGATGTGTGAATTAGCTTGTTTTTGTATGACGCATGATGTGTGATCCAGGCTTGTTTGTATGGACGCATGATGTGTGAACGAGGCTTGTCCATATGGACGCATGATGTGTGATCCAGGCTTGTTTGTATGGACGCATGATGTGTGAATTAGGCTTGTTTGTATGGACGCATGATGTGTGAACGAGGCTTGTTTGTATGGACGCATGATGTGTGAATTAGGCTTGTTTGTATGGACGCATGATGTGTGAACGAGGCTTGTTTGTATGGACTGGACGCTGATATGTGAATTAGGCTTGTTTGTATGGACGCATGATGTGTGAACGAGGCTTGTTAGTATGGACGCATGATGTATGAATTAGGCTTGTTTGTATGGACGCATGATGTGTGAACGAGGCTTGTTTGTATGGACGCATGATGTGTGATCCAGGCTTGTTTGTATGGACGCATGATGTGTGAATTAGGCTTGTTTGTATGGACGCATGATGTGTGAATTAGGCTTGTTTGTATGGACGCATGATGTGTGATCCAGGCTTGTTTCTATGGACGCAGGATGTGTGAATTAGGCTTGTTTGTATGGACGCATGATGTGTGAACGAGGCTTGTTTGTATGGACGCATGATGAGTGAACGAGGCTTGTTTGTATGGAGGCATGATGTGTGAATTAGTCTTGTTTGTATGGACGCATGATGTGTGATCCAGGCTTGTTTGTATGGACGCATGATGTGTGAATTAGGCTTGTTTGTATGGACGCATGATGTGTGAACGAGGCTTGTTTGTATGGACGCACGATGTGTGAATTAGGCTTGTTTGTATGGACGCATGATGTGTGAACGAGGCTTGTTTGTATGGACGCATGATGTGTGAATTAGGCTTGTTTGTATGGACGCATGATGTGTGATCCAGGCTTGTTTGTATGGACGCATGATGTGTGAATTAGGCTTGTTTGTATGGACGCATGATGTGTGAACGAGGCTTGCCTGTATGGACGCATGATGTGTGAATTAGGCTTGTTTGTATGGACGCATGATGTGTGAACGAGGCTTGTTTGTATGGACGCATGATGTGTGATCCAGGCTTGTTTGTATGGACGCATAATGTGTGAATTAGGCTTGTTTGTATGGACGCATGATGTGTGAATTAGGCTTGTTTGTATGGACGCATGATGTGTGATCCAGGCTTGTTTGTATGGACGCATGATGTCTGAACGAGGCTTGTCCATATGGACGCATGATGTGTGATCCAGGCTTGTTTGTATGGACGCATGATGTGTGAATTAGGCTTGTTTGTATGGACGCATGATGTGTGAACGAGGCTTGTTTGTATGGACGCATGATGTGTGAATTAGGCTTGTTTGTATGGACGCATGATGTGTGAATTAGGCTTGTTTGTATGGACGCATGATGTGTGAACGAGGCTTGTTTGTATGGACGCATGATGTGTGAATTAGGCTTGTTTGTATGGACGCATGATGTGTGATCCAGGCTTGTTTGTATGGACGCATGATGTGTGAATTAGGCTTGTTTGTATGGACGCATGATGTGTGAACGAGGCTTGTTTGTATGGACGCATGATGTGTGAATTAGGCTTGTTTGTATGGACGCATGATGTGTGAACGAGGCTTGTTTGTATGGACGCATGATGTGTGAATTAGGCTTGTTTGTATGGACGCATGATGTGTGATCCAGGCTTGTTTGTATGGACGCATGATGTGTGAACGAAGCTTGTCCATATGGGCGCATGATGTGTGATCCAGGCTTGTTTGTATGGACGCAGATTGTGTGATTAGCTTGTTTGTATGGACGCATGATGTGTGAATGGCTTGTTTGTATGGACGCATGATGTGTGATCAGGCTTGTTTGTATAGACGCATGATGTGTGAACGAGGCTTGTCCATATGGACGCATGATGTGTGAATTAGGCTTCTTTGTATGGACGCATGATGTGTGAATTAGGCTTGTTTGTATGGACGCATGATGTGTGAACGAGGCTTGTTTGTATGGACGGATGATGTGTGAATTAGGCTTGTTTGTATGGACGCATGATGTGTGAACGAGGCTTGTTTGTATGGACGCATGATGTGTGAATTAGGCTTGTTTGTATGGACGCATGATGTGTGAACGAGGCTTGTTTGTATGGACGCATGATGTGTGAATTAGGCTTGTTTGTATGGACGCATGATGTGTGAACGAGGCTTGTTTGTATGGACGCATGATGTGTGATCCAGGCTTGTTTGTATGGACGCATGATGTGTGAATTAGGCTTGTTTGTATGGACGCATGATGTGTGAATTAGGCTTGTTTGTATGGACGCATGATGTGTGATCCAGGCTTGTTTGTATGGACGCATGATGTGTGAACGAGGCTTGTCCATATGGACGCATGATGTGTGATCCAGGCTTGTTTGTATGGACGCATGATGTGTGAATTAGGCTTGTTTGTATGGACGCATGATGTGTGAACGAGGGTTGTTTGTATGGACGCATGATGTGTGAACGAGGCTTGTTTGTATGGAGGCATGATGTGTGAATTAGGCTTGTTTGTATGGACGCATGATGTGTGATCCAGGCTTGTTTGTATGGACGCATGATGTGTGAATTAGGCTTGTTTGTATGGACGCATGATGTGTGAACGAGGCTTGTTTGTATGGACGCATGATGTGTGAATTAGGCTTGTTTGTATGGACGCATGATGTGTGAACGAGGCTTGCTTGTATGGACGCATGATGTGTGAATTAGGCTTGTTTGTATGGACGCATGATGTGTGAATTAGGCTTGTTTGTATGGACGCATGATGTGTGAACGAGGCTTGTTTGTATGGACGCATGATGTGTGAACGAGGCTTGTTTGTATGGAGGCATGATGTGTGAATTAGGCTTGTTTGTATGGACGCATGATGTGTGATCCAGGCTTGTTTGTATGGACGCATGATGTGTGAATTAGGCTTGTTTGTATGGACGCATGATGTGTGAACGAGGCTTGTTTGTATGGACGCATGATGTGTGAATTAGGCTTGTTTGTATGGACGCATGATGTGTGAACGAGGCTTGTTTGTATGGACGCATGATGTGTGAACGAGGCTTGTCCATATGGACGCATGATGTGTGATCCAGGCTTGTCCATATGGACGCATGATGTGTGATCCAGGCTTGTTTGTATGGACGCATGATGTGTGAATTAGGCTTGTTTGTATGGACGCATGATGTGTGAACGAGGCTTGTTTGTATGGACGCATGATGTGTGAACGAGGCTTGTTTGTATGGACGCATGATGTGTGAATTAGGCTTGTTTGTATGGACGCATGATGTGTGAACGAGGCTTGTTTGTATGGACGCATGATGTGTGAACGAGGCTTGTTTGTATGGACGCATGATGTGTGAATTAGGCTTGTTTGTATGGACGCATGATGTGTGAATTAGGCTTGTTTGTATGGACGCATGATGTGTGAACGAGGCTTGTCCATATGGACGCATGATGTGTGATCCAGGCTTGTTTGTATGGACGCATGATGTGTGAATTAGGCTTGTTTGTATGGACGCATGATGTGTGAACGAGGCTTGCTTGTATGGACGCATGATGTGTGAATTAGGCTTGTTTGTATGGACGCATGATGTGTGAACGAGGCTTGTTTGTATGGACGCATGATGTGTGAATTAGGCTTGTTTGTATGGACGCATGATGTGTGAACGGGCTTGTTTGTATGGACGCATGATGTGTGAATTAGGCTTGTTTGTATGGACGCATGATGTGTGAACGAGGCTTGTTTGTATGGACGCATGATGTGTGATCAAGGCTTGTTTGTATGGACGCATGATGTGTGAATTAGGCTTGTTTGTATGGACGCATGATGTGTGAATTAGGCTTGTTTGTATGGACGCATGATGTGTGATCCAGGCTTGTTTGTATGGACGCATGATGTGTGAACGAGACTTGTCCATATGGACGCATGATGTGTGATCAAGGCTTGTTTGTATGGACGCATGATGTGTGAACGAGGCTTGTTTGTATGGACGCATGATGTGTGAACGAGGCTTGTTTGTATGGACGCATGATGTGTGAATTAGGCTTATCCATATGGACGCATGATGTGTGATCCAGGCTTGTTTGTATGGACGCATGATGTGTGAACGAGGCTTGTCCATATGGACGCATGATGTGTTATCCAGGTTTGTCTGTATGGACGCATGATGTGTGAATTAGGCTTGTTTGTATGGACGCATGATGTGTGAACGAGGCTTGTTTGTATGGACGCATGATGTGTGAACGAGTCTTGTTTGTATGGACGCATGATGTGTGATCCAGGCTTGTTTGTATGGACGCATGATGTGTGAATTAGGCTTGTTTGTATGGACGCATGATGTGTGAACGAGGCTTGTTTGTATGGACGCATGATGTGTGAATTAGGTTTGTTTGTATGGACGCATGATGTGTGAATTAGGCTTGTTTGTATGGACGCATGATGTGTGAACGAGGCTTATCCATATGGACGCATGATGTGTGATCCAGGCTTGTTTGTATGGACGCATGATGTGTGAACGAGGCTTGTCCATATGGACGCATGATGTGTGATCCAGGCTTGTTTGTATGGACGCATGATGTGTGAATTAGACTTGTTTGTATGGACGCATGATGTGTGATCCAGGCTTGTTTGTATGGACGCATGATGTGTGAACGAGGCTTGTCCATATGGACGCATGATGTGTGATCCAGGCTTGTTTGTATGGACGCATGATGTGTGAATTAGGCTTGTTTGTATGGACGCATGATGTGTGAATTAGGCTTGTTTGTATGGACGCATGATGTGTGAACGAGGCTTGTTTGTATGGACGCATGATGTGTGATTAGGCTTGTTTGTGGACGCATGATGTGTGAACGAGGCTTGTTTGTATGGACGCATGATGTGTGAATTAGGCTTGTTTGTATGGACGCATGTGTGAACGAGGCTTGTTTGTATGGACGCATGATGTGTGAATTAGGCTTGTTTGTATGGACGCATGATGTGTGATCCACGCTTGTTTGTATGGACGCATGATGTGTGAACGAGGCTTGTCCATATGGACGCATGATGTGTGATCCAGGCTTGTTTGTATGGACGCATGTTGTGTGAATTAGGCTAGTTTGTATGGACGCATGATGTGTGAACGAGGCTTGTTTGTATGGACGCATGATGTGTGAATTAGGCTTGTTTGTATGGACGCATGATGTCTGAACGAGACTTGTTTGTATGGACGCATGATGTGTGAATTAGTGTTGTTTGTATGGACGCATGATGTGTGATCCAGGCTTGTTTGTATGGACGCATGATGTGTGATCGAGGCTTGTCAATATGGACGCTTGATGTGTGATCCAGGCTTGTTTGTATGGACGCATGATGTGTGAATTAGGCTTGTTTGTATGGACGCATGATGTGTGAACGAGGCTTGTTTGTATGGACGCATGATGTGTGAATTAGGCTTGTTTGTATGGACGCATGATGTGTGATCCAGGCTTGTTTGTATGGACGCATGATGTGTGAACGAGGCTTGTCCATATGGACGCATGATGTGTGATCCAGGCTTCTTTGTATGGACGCATGATGTGTGAATTAGGCTTGTTTGTATGGACGCATGATGTGTGAACGAGGCTTGTTTGTATGGACGCATGATGTGTGAACGAGGCTTGTTTGTATGGACGCATGATGTGTGAACGAGGCTTGTTTGTATGGACGCATGATGTGTGAACGAGGCTTGTTAGTATGGACGCATGTGTGTGTGTGAACGACGATTGTTTGTATGGACGCATGATGTGTGAATTAGGCTTGTTTGTATGGACGCATGATGTGTGATCCAGGCTTGTTTGTATGGACGCATGATGTGTGAAAAGGCTTGTCCATATGGACGCATGATGTGTGTGATCCAGGCTTGTTTGTATGGACGCGTGATGTGTGAATTAGGCTTGTTTGTATGGACGCATGATGTGTGAACGAGGCTTGTTTGTATGGACGCATGATGTGAACGAGGCTTGTTTGTATGGACGCATGATGTGTGAACGAGGCTTGTTTGTATGGACGCATGATGTGTGAACGAGGCTTGTTTGTATGGACGCATGATGTGTGAACGAGGCTTGTTTGTATGGAAGCATGATGTGTGAACGTGGCTTGTTTATTGGACGCATGATGATGTGTGAACGAGGCTTGTTTGTATGGACGCATGATGTGTGAATTAGGCTTGTTTGTATGGACGCATGATGTGTGAACGAGGCTTGTTGTATGGACGCATGATATGTGAATTAGGCTTGTTTGTATGGACGCATGATGTGTGAACGAGGCATGTTTGTATGGACGCATGACGTATGAATTAGGCTTGTTTGTATGGACGCATGATGTGTGAACGAGGCTTGTTTGTATGGACGCATAATGTGTGAATTAGGCTTCTTTGTATGGACGCATGATGTGTGAATTAGGCTTGTTTGTATGGACGCATGATGTGTGAATTAGGCTTGTTTGTATGGACGCATGATGTGTGATCCGGCTTGTTTTTATGGACGCATGATGTGTGAATTAGGCTTGTTTGTATGGACGCATGATGTGTGAACGAGGCTTGTTTGTATGGACGCATGATGTGTGAACGAGGCTTGTTTGTATGGAGGCATGATGTGTGAATTAGGCTTGTTTGTATGGACGCATGATGTGTGATCCAGGCTGTTTGTATGGACGCATGATGTGTGAATTAGGCTTGTTGTATGGACGCATGATGTGTGAACGAGGCTTGTTTGTATGGACGCATGATGTGTGAATAGGCTTGTTTTTATGGACCTGATGTGTGAACGAGGTTGTTTGTATGGACGCATGATGTGTGAATAGGCTTGTATGGACGCATGATGTGTGATCCAGGCTTGTTGTATGGACGCATGGGTGGGGGGGGGGGGGGTGTGGGGGGTATGTGGGGATGATGTGTGACTTAGGCTTGTTTGTATGGACGCATGATGTGTGAACGAGGCTTGCTTGTATGGACGCATGATGTGTGAATTAGGCTTGTTTGTATGGACGCATGATGTGTGAATTAGGCTTGTTTGTATGGACGCATGATGTGTGAACGAGGCTTGTTTGTATGGACGCATGATGTGTGATCCAGGCTTGTTTGTATGGACGCATAATGTGTGAATTAGGCTTGTTTGTATGGACGCATGATGTGTGAACGAGGCTTTTTTGTATGGACGCATGATGTGTGATCCAGGCTTGTTTGTATGGACGCATGATGTGTGAACGAGGCTTGTTTGTATGGACGCATGATGTGTGATCCAGGCTTGTTTGTATGGACGCATGATGTGTGAACGAGGCTTGTTTGTATGGAGGCATGATGTGTGAATTAGGCTTGTTTGTATGGACGCATGATGTGTGAACGAGGCTTGTTTGTATGGACGCATGATGTGTGAACGAGGCTTGTTTGTATGGACGCATGATGTGTGAATTAGGCTTGTTGGTATGGACGCATGATGTGTGAACGAGGCTTGTTTGTATGGACGCATGATGTGTGAACGAGGCTTGTTTGTATGGACGCATGATGTGTGATACAGGCTTGTTTGTATGGACGCATGATGTGTGAACGAGGCTTGTTTGTATGGACGCATGATGTGTGAATTAGGCTTGTTTGTATGAACGCATGATGTGTGAACGAGGCTTGTCCATATGGACGCATGATGTGTGATCCAGGCTTGTTTGTATGGACGCATGATGTGTGAATTAGGCTTGTTTGTATGGACGCATGATGTGTGAACGAGGCTTGTTTGTATGAACGCATGATGTGTGAACGAGGCTTGTCCATATGGACGCATGATGTGTGAATTAGGCTTGTTTGTATGGACGCATGATGTGTGAATTAGGCTTGTTTGTATGGACGCATGATGTGTGAACGAGGCTTGTACATATGGACGCATGATGTGTGATCCAGGCTTGTTTGTATGGACGCATGATGTGTGGACGAGGCTTGTTTGTATGAACGCTTGATGTGTGAACGAGGCTTGTCCATATGGACGCATGATGTGTGAATTAGGCTTGTTTGTATGGACGCATGATGTGTGAATTAGGCTTGTTTGTATGGACGCATGATGTGTGAACGAGGCTTGTTTGTATGGACGCGTGATGTGTGAACGAGGCTTGTTTGTATGGACGCATGATGTGTGAATTAGGCTTGTTTGTATGGACGCATGATGTGTGAACGAGGCTTGTTTGTATGGACGCAAGATGTGTGAACGAGGCTTGTTTGTATGGACACATGATGTGTGAATTAGGCTTGTTTGTATGGACGCATGATGTGTGAACGAGGCTTGTTTGTATGGACGCAAGATGTGTGAACGAGGCTTGTTTGTATGGACGCAAGATGTGTGAACTAGGCTTGTTTGTATGGACGCATGATGTGTGAACGAGGCTTGTTTGTATGGACGCAAGATGTGTGAACTAGGCTTGTTTTTATGGACGCATGATGTGTGAATTAGGCTTGTTTGTATGAACGCATGATGTGTGAACGAGGCTTGTTTGTATGGACGCATGATGTGTGAACGAGGCTTGTTTGTATGGACGCAAGATGTGTGAACGAGGCTTGTTTGTATGGACGCATGATGTGTGAACGAGGCTTGTTTGTATGGACGCAAGATGTGTGAACGAGGCTTGTTTGTATGGACGCATGATGTGTGAATTAGGCTTGTTTGTATGGACGCATGATGTGTGAACGAGGCTTGTTTGTATGGACGCAAGATCTGTGAACGAGTCTTGTTTGTATGGACGCATGATGTGTGAATTAGGCTTGTTTGTATGGACGCATGATGTGTGAACGAGGCTTGTTTGTATGGACGCAACATGTGTGAACGAGGCTTGTTTGTATGGACGCATGATGTGTGAATTAGGCTTGTTTGTATGGACGCATGATGTGTGAACGAGGCTTGTTTGTATGGACGCATGATGTGTGAATTAGGCTTGTTTGTATGGACGCATGATGTGTGAATTAGGCTTGTTTGTATGGACGCATGATGTGTGAATTAGGCTTGTATGTATGAACGCATGATGTGTGAACGAGGCTTGTCCATATGGACGCATGATGTGTGAATTAGGCTTGTTTGTATGGACGCATGATGTGTGAATTAGGCTTGTTTGTATGGACGCATGATGTGTGAATTAGGCTTGTTTGTATGGACGCATGATGTGTGAACGAGGCTTGTCCATATGGACGCATGATGTGTGATCCAGGCTTGTTTGTATGGACGCATGATGTGTGAACGAGGCTTGTCCATATGGACGCATGTTGTGTGATCCAGGCTTGTTTGTATGGACGCATGATGTGTGAATTAGGCTTGTTTGTATGGACGCATGATGTGTGAACGAGGCTTGTTTGTATGGACGCATGATGTGTGATCCAGGCTTGTTTGTATGGACGCATGATGTGTGAATTAGGCTTGTTTGTATGGACGCATGATGTGTGAACGAGGCTTGTTTGTATGGACGCATGATGTGTGAACGAGGCTTGTTTGTATGGACGCATGATGTGTGATGCAGGCTTGTTTGTATGGACGCATGATGTGTGAATTAGGCTTGTTTGTATGGACGCATGATGTGTGAACGAGGCTTGTTTGTATGAACGCATGATGTGTGAACGAGGCTTGTTTGTATGGACGCATGATGTGTGAATTAGGCTTGTTTGTATGGACAAATGATGTGTGAACGAGGCTTGTTTGTATGAACGCATGATGTGTGAACGAGGCTTGTTTATATGGACGCATGATGTGTGAATTAGGCTTGTTTGTATGGACGCATGATGTGTGAACGAGGCTTGTTTGTATGGACGCATGATGTGTGAACGAGGCTTGTTTGTATGGACGCATGATGTGTGATCCAGGCTTGTTTGTATGGACGCATGAGGTGTGAATTAGGCTTTTTTGTATGGACGCATGATGTGTGAACGAGGCTTGTTTGTATGGACGCATGATGTGTGATCGAGGCTTGTTTGTATGGACGCATGATGTGTGAATTAGGCTTGTTTGTATGGAGGCATGATGTGTGAACGAGGCTTGTTTGTATGGACGCATGATGTGTGAACGAGGCTTGTTTGTATGGACTCATGATGTGTGATCCAGGCTTGTTTGTATGGACGCATGATGTGTGAATTAGGCTTGTTTGTATGGACGCATGATGTGTGAACGAGGCTTGTCCATATGGACGCATGATGTGTGATCCAGGCTTGTTTGTATGGACGCATGATGTGTGATCCAGGCTTGTTTGTATGGACGCATGATGTGTGATCCAGGCTTGTTTGTATGGACGCATGATGTGTAAATTAGGCTTGTTTGTATGGACGCATGATGTGTGAACGAGGCTTGTTTGTATGGACGCATGATGTGTGAATTAGGCTTGTTTGTATAAACGCATGATGTGTGATCCAGGCTTGTTTGTATGGACGCATGATGTGTGAACGAGGCTTGTCCATATGGACGCATGATGTGTGATCCAGGCTTCTTTGTATGGACGCATGATGTGTGAAATAGGCTTGTTTGTATGGACGCATGATGTGTGAACGAGGCTTGTTTGTATGGACGCATGATGTGTGAACGAGGCTTGTTTGTATGGACGCATGATGTGTGAACGAGGCTTGTTTGTATGGACGCATGATGTGTGAACGAGGCTTGTTTGTATGGACGCATGATGTGTGAACGACGATTGTTTGTATGGACGCATGATGTGTGAATTAGGCTTGTTTGTATGGACGCATGATGTGTGATCCAGGCTTGTTTGTATGGACGCATGATGTGTGAACGAGGCTTGTCCATATGGACGCATGATGTGTGATCCAGGCTTGTTTGTATGGACGCGTTATGTGTGAATTAGGCTTGTTTGTATGGACGCATGATGTGTGAACGAGGCTTGTCCATATGGACGCATGATGTGTGATCTAGGCTTGTTTGTATGGACGCATGATGTGTGATCCAGGCTTGTTTGTATGGACGCATGATGTGTGAACGAGGCTAAATATTTTGTGGAGTTACTTCCCTTACATTTTAAGTAAACGACTTATTTGTCTAATTCATTTCACTGTGCCCATGCTGTCGCGCCGCCTCTTCTCAGGAAAATCGAGTCTAGGACTTATTCTTTCTCAGCCAAGTACTTGCTCTATCGTTCACACGTCATGCGTCCATACAAACAAGCCTCGTTCACCCATCATGCGTTCACACAAACAAGACTCGTTCACCCATCATGCGTCCATACAAAGAAGCCTCGTTGGACGCATGATGGGTGAACGAGGCTTGTTTGTATGGACGCATGATGGGTGAACGAGGCTTGTTTGTATGGACGCATGACGTGTGAACGATAGAGCAAGTACTAGGCTAGGAAAGAATAAGTCCTGGGGTCGATTTGCTTGAGAAGAGGCGGTGCGATAGCATGGGCACAGTGAAATGAATTAGACAAATAAGTCGTTTACGTAAAATGTAAGGGAGGTAACTCCACAAAATATTTATTTCAGTTATCTCCTACGAACATAGAGTTACCTCCCTTACATTTCTAGAGTTCTAGAGTTACCTCCCTTACATTTTACATCAGCGACGCTATTTGTCTCCTTTATTTGACTGTGACCATGCTGTAGCACCTTTTCTCAAGCAAATGAGTCCCCGGGACTCATTCTTTCTAAGCAGAGCATTTACACGTCATGCGTCCATACAAACAAGTCTCGTTCACACGTCATGTGAACGAGGCTTGTTTGTATGGACGCATGATGTGTGAACGAGGCGGTGCGACAGCATGGGCACAGTGAAATGAATTAGACAAATAGGTCGTTTATGTAAAATGTAAGGGAGTTAACATAGCTTCGGGCCAAAGAAAGGAGACCGATGGAATAAATACTATGATTAGAAAGTCCTGGCGTCGATTTTCTTGAAAAAAGGCGGGGCTACAGCATGGACACGTTATATGAATGAAACAAATAGCGTCGTTAACATAAGGGAGGTAACCCTAGAATATATTTAGGTTAGTTATAAAGGGAGATAATTAAAATAAATGTTTCCTAGAGTTACCTCCCTTACATTTTCCATCAGCCACACTATTTGTCTCATTTATTTGACTCCCCTATAAGGGAAGTAACTCTAGAAAAATGATAACTTAATAACCTGTAAAGGTAAGGGAGGTAACACTAGAACTCTAGAAATGTAAGGGAGGTAACTCTATGTTCGTAGGAGATAACTGAAATAAATATTTTCTGGAGTTAACTCCCTTACATTTTACATAAACAACTTATTTGTCTAATTCATTTGACTGTGCCCATGCTGTCGCACCGCCTCTTCTCAAGCAAATCGACCCCAGGACTTATTCTTTCCTAGCCCAGTACTTGCTCTATCGTTCACACGTCATGCGTCCATACAAACAAGCCTCGTTCACCCATCATGCGCCCAAAGAGGCTTCTTTGTATGGACGCAGGACGTGTGAACGATAGAGCAAGTACTAGGCTTAGAAAGAATAAGTCCTAGAGTCGATTTTCTTGAGAAGAGGCGGTGCGACAGCATGGGCACAGTCAAATGACTGAGAAAAATAAGTTGTTTATGTAAAATGTAAGGGAGTTAACTCCAGAAAATATTTATTTCATTTATCTCCTAAGAACATAGAGTTACCTCCCTTACCTTTCTAGATATCTAGAATTAACTTAATAACCTGTAAAGGTAAGGGAGGTAACTCTAGGAATGTAAGGGAGGTAACTCTATGGTCGTAGGAGATAACTGAAATAAATATTTTCTGGAGTTAACTCCCTTACATTTTACATAAACAACTTATTTGTCTAATTCATTTGACTGTGCCCATGCTGTCGCACCGCCTCTTCTCAAGCAAATCGACCCCAGGACTTATTCTTTCCTAGCCCAGTACTTGCTCTATAGTTCACACGTCATGCGTCCATACAAACAAGCCTCGTTCACCCATCATGCGCCCAAAGAGGCTTCTTTGTATGGACGCAGGACGTGTGAACGATAGAGCAAGTACTAGGCTTAGAAAGAATAAGTCCTAGAGTCGATTTTCTTGAGAAGAGGCGGTGCGACAGCATGGGCACAGTCAAATGACTGAGAAAAATAAGTTGTTTATGTAAAATGTAAGGGAGTTAACTCCAGAAAATATTTATTTCATTTATCTCCTACGAACATAGAGTTACCTCCCTTACCTTTCTAGATATCTAGAATTAACTTAATAACCTGTAAAGGTAAGGGAGGTAACTCTAGGAATGTAAGGGAGGTAACTCTATGTTCGTAGGAGATAACTGAAATAAATATTTTCTGGAGTTAACTCCCTTACATTTTACATAAACAACTTATTTGTCTAATTCATTTGACTGTGCCCATGCTGTCGCACCGCCTCTTCTCAAGAAAATCGAGTCTAGGACTTATTCTTTCTCAGCCAAGTACTTGCTCTATAGTTCACACGTCCTGCGTCCATACAAAGAAGCCTCGTTGGGCGCATGATGGGTGAACGAGGCTTGTTTGTATGGACGCATGACGTGTGAACGATAGAGCAAGTACTAGGCTAGGAAAGAATAAGTCCTGGGGTCGATTTGCTTGAGAAGAGGCGGTGCGACAGCATGGGCACAGTGAAATGAATTAGACAACTAAGTCGTTTACGTAAAATGTAAGGGAGGTAACTCCACAAAATATTTATTTCAGTTATCTCCTACGAACATAGAGTTACCTCCCTTACATTTCTAGAGTTCTAGAGTTACCTCCCTTACCTTTACAGGTTATTAAGTTATCTATTTTCCCTTATAGGGGAGTCAAATAAATGAGACAAATAGTGTGGCTGATGGAAAATGTAAGGGAGGTAACTCTAGGAAACATTTATTTTAATTATCTCCCATATTTATAACTAAACTAAATATATTCTAGGGTTACCTCCCTTATGTTAACGACGCTATTTGTTTCATTCATATAACGTGTCCATGCTGTAGCCCCGCCTTTTTTCAAGAAAATCGACGCCAGGACTTTCTAATCATAGTATTTATTCCATCGGTCTCCTTTATTTGGCCCGAAGCTATGTTAACTCCCTTACATTTTACATAAACGACCTATTTGTCTAATTCATTTCACTGTGCCCATGCTGTCGCACCGCCTCGTTCACACATCATGCGTCCATACAAACAAGTCTCGTTCATACAAACATGCCTCGTTCACATATCATGGATTAACAATGCTTGTTTGTATGCACGCATGATGGGTGAGTGAGGCTTGTTTGTATGGACGCATAATGTGTGAACGAGGCATGTTTGTTTGCACGCATGATGTATGGACGAGGCATGTTTGTATCGATGCTCGATGTGTGAACGAGGCTTGTTTGTATGGACGCATGATGTGTGAACGGGCCTTGTTTGTATGGACGCATGATGTGTGAACGAGGCTTGTCTGTATGGACGCATGATTTGTGAACGGTTCATGCATCCGTAGAAACAAGCCTCGTTCACCCATCATGCGTCCATACAAAGAAACCTCGTTCACAAATCATGCTTCCATACAAACAAGCCTGGTTCTCAAATCATGCGTCCATACAAAGTAGTCTCGTTCACACATCATGCGTTTATACAAACCTGCCTCCTTCTCATATCATGCGTCCATACAAACATGCCTCTTTCACAAATCATGCGTCCATACTAGTTTATGGACGCATCATGGTATAAACAAGTATAAACTAGTATGGACGCATGATTTGTGAAAGAGGCATGTTTGTATGGACGCATGATATGAGAAGGAGGCAGGTTTGTATAAACGCATGATGTGTGAACAAGACTACTTTGTATGGACGCATGATTTGAGAACCAGGCTTGTTTGTATGGAAGCATGATTTGTGAACGAGGTTTCTTTGTATGGACGCATGATGGGTGAACGAGGCTTGTTTCTACGGATGCATGAACCGTTCAGAAATCATGCGTCCATACAGACAAGCCTCGTTCACACATCATGCGTCCATACAAACAAGGCCCGTTCACACATCATGCGTCCATACAAACAAGCCTCGTTCACACATCGAGCATCGATACAAACATGCCTCGTGCATACATCATGCGTGCAAACAAACATGCCTCGTACACACATCATGCCTCCATAGAAACAAGCCTCGTTCACACATCATGCGTCCATACAAATATGCCCCGTCCAAACGTCATGCGTCACACGTCATAAATTGACGAGGCTTGTTTCTATGCACGCATGATGGGTGAGCGAGGCTTGTTTCTACAGGCGCATAATGTGTGAACGAGGTATGTTTGTATCGACAATTGATGTGTGAACGAGGCATGTTTGCTTGCACACATGATGTGTGAACGAGGCATGTTTGTATGAACGCTTGATGTGTGAACGAGGCCTGTTTGTATTCACGCATGATTTATGAACGAGGCTTCTTTGTATGAACGCATGATGTGTGAACGAGGCTTGTTTGTATGGCCGCATGATCTGTGAACGATTCATGCGTCCATACAAACAAGCCTCGTCCACAAATCATGCGTCCATAAAAACAAGCCTCGTTCTCAAATCATGCCTCATAACAAATTAGCCTCGTTCACAAATCATGCGTCCATACAAACAAGATTTATTCATACAAGCATCCATACAAAGAAGCCTCGTTCACACATCTTGCGTCCATACAAACAAGCCTCGTTCATACAAACATGCCTTGTTCACATACCATGGATTAACGATGCTTGTTTGTATGCACGCATGATGGGTGAGCGAGGCTTCTTTGTATGGACGCATAATGTGTGAACGAGGCATGTTTGTATGGACGCTTTATGTGTGAACGAGGCCTGTTTGTTTGCACGCATGATGTATGGACGAGGCATGTTTGTATCGATGCTCGATGTGTGAACGAGGCTTGTTTGTATGGACGCATGATGTGTGAACGGGCCTTGTTTGTATGGACGCATGATGTGTGAACGAGGCTTATCTGTATGGACGCATGATTTGTGAACGGTTCATGCATCCGTAGAAACAAGCCTCGTTCACCCATCATGCGTCCATACTAACAAACCTCGTTCACAAATCATGCTTCCATACAAACAAGCCTGGTTCTCAAATCATGCGTCCATACAAAGTAGTCTCGTTCACACATCATGCGTTTATACAAACCTGCCTCCTTCTCATATCATGCGTCCAAACAAATATGCCGCGTTCACACATCATACGTCCATACTAGTTTATACTTGTTTATACCATGATGCGTCCATAAAGACAAGTCACGTACACACATCATGCCGCCATAGAAACAAGCCTCGTTCACACATCATGCGTCCATACAAATATGCCCCGTCCAAACGTCATGCGTCACACATCATAAATTAACGAGGCTTGTTTCTATGCACGCATGATGGGTGAGCGAGGCTTGTTTCTACAGACGCATAATTTGTGAACGAGGTATGTTTGTATGGACAATTGATGTGTGAACGAGGCATGTTTGCTTGCACACATGATGAGTGAATGAGGCTTTATTCATACAAGCATCCATACAAACAAACCTCGTTCACACATCTTGCGTCCATACAAACAAGCCTCGTTCATACAAACATGCCTCATTCACATACCATGGATTAACGATGCTTGTTTGTATGCATGCATGATGGGTGAGCGAGGCTTCTTTGTATGGACGCATAATGTGTGAACGAGGCATGTTTGTATGGACGCTTGATGTGTGAACGAGGCCTGTTTGTTTGCACGCATGATGTATGGACGAGGCATGTTCGTATCGATGCTCGATGTGTTAACGAGGCCTGTTTGTATGGACGCATGAAGTGTGAACGGGCCTTGTTTGTATGGACGCATGATGTGTGAACGAGGCTTATCTATATGGACGCATGATTTGTGAACGGTTCATGCATCCGTAGAAACAAGCCTCGTTCACCCATCATGCGTCCATACAAACAAACCTCGTTCACAAATCATGCTTCCATACAAACATGCTTGGTTCTCAAATCATGCGTTTATACAAAACTGCCCCCTTCTCATATCATGCGTCCAAACAAATATGCCTCGTTCACACATCATGCGTCCATACTAGTTTATATTTGTTTATACCATGATGCGTCCATAGAGACAAGTCACGTACACACATCATGCCGCCATAGAAACAAGCCTCGTTCACACATCATGCGTCCATACAAATATGCCCCGTCCAAACGTCATGTGTGACATATCATAAATTAACGAGGCTTGTTTCTATGCACGCATGATGGGTGAGCGAGGCATGTTTGCTTGCACACATGATGTGTGAATGAGGCTTGTTTGTATGGACGCATAATCTGTGAACGTAGCATGTTTGTATGAACGCTTGATGTGTGAACGAGGCCTGTTTGTATGGACGCATGATGTGTGAACAAGGCTTGTTTGTATGCACGCATGATGGGTGAGCGAGGCTTCTTTGTATGGATGCATAATGTGTGAACGAGGCATGTTTGTATGGACGCTTGATGTGTGAACGAGGACTGTTTGTTTGCACGCATGATGTATGGACGAGGCATGTTTGTATCGATGCTCGATGTGTGAACGAGGCTTGTTTGTATGGACGCATGATTTGTGAACGGTTCATGCATCTGTAGAAACAAGCCTCGTTCACCCATCATGCGTCCATACAAACAAACCTCGTTCACAAATCATGCTTCCATACAAACAAGCCTGGTTCTCAAATCATGCGTTTATACAAAGTAGTCTCGTTCACACATCATGCGTTTATACAAACATGCCTCCTTCTCATATCATGCGTCCAAACATATATGCCTCGTTCACACATCATGCGTCCATACTAGTTTATACTTGTTTATACCATGATGCGTCCATAGAGACAAGTCACATACACACATCATGCCGCCATAGAAACAAGCCTCGTTCACACATCATGCGTCCATACAAATATGCCCCGTCCAAACGTCATGCGTCTCACATCATAAATTAACGGGGCTTATTTCTATGCACGCATGATGGGTGAGCGAGGCTTGTTTCTACAGACGCATAATTTGTGAACGAGGTATGTTTGTATGGACAATTGATGTGTGAACGAGACATGTTTGCTTGCACACATGATGTGTGAATGAGGCTTGTTTGTATGGACGCATAATCTGTGAACGAGGCATGTTTGTATGAACGCTTCATGTGTGAACGAGGCCTGTTTGTATGATGTGTGAACGAGGTATGTTTGTATTCACGCATGATTTGTGAACGAGGCTACTTTGTATGAACGCATGATGTGTGAACGAGGCTTGTTTGTATGGCCGCATGATCTGTGAACGATTCATGCGTCCATAGAAACAAGAAACGTTAACCCATCATGCGTTTATACAAACAAGCCTCGTCCACAAATCATGCGTTTATACTTGTTTAAACCATCATGCGTCCAAAGAAATAAACCTCGTTCACACATTATCCGTCTGTACAAACATTCCGCGTTCAAACAACATGCATCCATACAAAGAAGCCTTGATCACACATCATGCGTCCATACAAACGAACATCGTTCACACATCATGCATCTATACAAACAGCCTCGTTCAAACATCATGCCTCCATACAAACATGCCTCGTTCACACATTAAGCGTCTATACATCATGCCACCTTCACACATCATGCGTCCATACAAACATGCCTCGTTCACACATCATGCGTCTATGGAAAGAGGCCTCGTTCAAACATCATGCCTCCATACAAGCCTAGTTGACAATGTCAAAATATTGCATATGTGTACTTAAAAAACAACAAAAAATTAGTGATGTCTTAGCCAAGTATAAGTTAAATGATTGATAAGAAGCTTATATTTATCGAAGAGATCACTAAAATCGCAATGTTTCCAGGTTATCAAATGTTAAAATATTGCATATGTGTACTTGAAGAACAATAAAAAACTAAGTAATCTCTTTGCTAAATATGTTAAGTGATTCATCAAAAACTTATATTTATATAAGAGATCACTAAAATCGCAACAGTTTTCACGTTATAAAATGTCAAAATATTGCATATGTATATAGTATATAAGTTGTAAAATGTCAAAATATTGCATATGTGTACTTGAAAGACAACAAAAAATTTAGTGAACTCTTAGCTAAATATAAGTTAAGTGATTGATAAAAAGCTTTTATTTACTTAAGTGATCACTAAAATCGCATGTTTTCAGGTTGTAAAATGTCAAAATATTGCATGTGTAATTGAAAAACAACAAAAAATTTTATGATCTTTTAGCTAAATATAAGTTAACTGATTGATAAAAAGCTTATATTTATCCAAGGGATCACTAAAGTCTTAAATGTATATAGGTTCTAAAATTTCAAAATATTGCATATGTATACTTGAAAGACAACAAAAAATTTAGTGAACTCTTAGCTAAATATAAGTTAAGTGATTGATAAAAAGCTTTTATTTACTTAAGTGATCACTAAAATCGCATGTTTTCAGGTTGTAAAATGTCAAAATATTGCATGTGTAATTGAAAAACAACAAAAAATTGATAAAAAGCTTATATTTATCCAAGGGATCACTAAAGTCTTAAATGTATATAGGTTCTAAAATTTCAAAATATTGCATATGTATACTTGAAAGACAACAAAAAATTTAGTGAACTCAGCTAAATATAAGTTAAGTGATTGATAAAAAGCTTTTATTTACTTAAGTGATCACTAAAATCGCATGTTTTCAGGTTGTAAAATGTCAAAATATTGCATGTGTAATTGAAAAACAACAAAAAATTTTATGATCTTTTAGCTAAATATAAGTTAACTGATTGATAAAAAGCTTATATTTATCCAAGGGATCACTAAAGTCTTAAATGTATATAGGTTCTAAAATTTTAAAATATTGCATATGTATACTTGAAAGACAACAAAAAATTTAATGAACTCTTAGCTAAATATAAGTTAACTGATTGATAAAAAGCTTTTATTTACTCAAGTGATCACTAAAATCGCAGAAGTTTTCAGGTTGTAAAATGTGAAAATATTGCATGTGTACTTGAAAATCAACAAAAAATTTTATGATCTTTTAGCTAAATATAAGTTAACTGATTGATAAAAAGCTTATATTTATCCAAGGGATCACTAAAGTCTTAAATGTATATAGGTTCTAAAATTTCAAAATATTGCATATGTATACTTGAAAGACAACAAAAAATTTAGTGAACTCAGCTAAATATAAGTTAAGTGATTGATAAAAAGCTTTTATTTATCCATGAGTTTCCTAAAATCTCAAAAGTTTTTAGGTTAGAAAATATCAAAATATGTGTACTTGAAAATCAACAAAATATTTAGTGATCTCAGCAAAATTAACTGATTGTTAATAAGCTTATAAAAGTTTTTAGTTTAGAAAATGTCAAAATATTGCATAAACAACAAAGAAATTTAGTGATTTCTTGGTTAAATATAAGTTAACTGATTAATAACAAGCATATATGTATCCAAGAGATCACTAGAATCGCAAAAGTTTTCAGGTTGAAAAATGTCAAACAACATGAATTTTGTCATTTCTTTCCTAAATATATTTGCTTTTACAGCGGTTTTGCGTTTCTGTTCTTTACGGATTTTTTATCGTTTCTTCAATAAATAGTTCACTAAGAAATTGAGCTTCAAGACGTTTAATACTTCAGTTAATGTAAAAATTTCGTATTTACTATAGCAACGGTTTTCTGTTTTTCTGTTGTTTACGGCTTTCTTCTACTTGCTTCGATGCTGGCTTTCATATTCACTGAGAAATTTTTTTTTATACCGTTTCATACATTAGTTTCTGTAAACATTTCTTATTTACTGTAACAACGGTTTTGCTTTCTTTGTACTTTCTTCTATACTAGCTCTTTCGTTCACTGACAAATTCCGCTTTGAACCTATAGTACTTTATTACTATATACATTTCCTAATAACTTTTACAATCGTTCTCTTTTTCCGTTGTTTACGGTTTTTTCTGTAACAAATTCTTTTTAACCTTTACAACGGTTTTGTGTTTTCTTATGTTATTTACGTCATTTTTGTTCTTACCTCAAAACTTGCACTTTGTTTACTGTAAAAATTGCGCTTTAAACCGTTCAAAACTTCATTGGTTTGAAACACAATTTCTCATTGAATATGATAAGCAGCAGTATTCGAGTAATGGCCGTACAAAGGAGGAAAAAAGTGGTATGATGACACCTTGTTCTCTGGACCGGAGAGTTCTTAATATCCAGGAACTCATCCTACGACCTATATCGACCTATATTGTGTGCATTTCAAGTGAGAGCGTCATCAACAATTACACCCAGATCTCTGATATTGTTAGAATCTGTGTGAGCGGTTCCCCTTAAGGAAGAGAGTATAGCTGTTTTTTGAGGAGTTTCTTCCAGAATGCATCAGCTCAAATTTTCCGTCGTTTAGTTGCATTTTTTGTTTGCCCATTGACTCACAGCATATACATCAGACTGGAGTTGAGTTCGGTCTGCTTCTTCATTGATTATTTGTCGGAGCTTGTCATCAGCAAATATTTTCACTTTGCAGTAATGTATGACACTGGTCGTTTATGTAGATTACGAAGAGTAGCGGACCCAAGAGAGTCCGCTGGGGGACATCGCTGGTGACTTTTGCTGGGCTGGAATGGATTCCATCAACTACAACATGTGTTGTATTCGCCAGAAAATTCTTGATCCAGTGTAGAACTTTTCCACGGATTCCAACATTTGCCAATTTTGAGAGTAGGGTAGTATGGTTTACCCTGTCGAATGCTTTACTGAAGTCAAGATATATGACATCAGAGTTCGAACCTGTTCCCAAGGCTTTGAGTACATCTTCAATTTGGTGTAAGAGCTGTTTTAGACAGTCCCTGCCACAGCGAAAGCCATGCTGATTTGCATCTAGTAGTTTCTGGGTCTCCAGGAAGTCAGCCATACTTGATCTTAACACACTTTCAAACACTTTGATGATGTGGGAGGTGAGTGAGATTGGGCGATAGTTGAGTGCGAGGGACCTGTTTCCCTGTTTGAAAACCGGGATGACTGACTGGGATAGAAACTGTTCTGGTATATAACCTGCATCTAATGAATTTCTCCATAGGTTGGTCAGTCGGACAGCAAGTTGGTGTTTACTTTCCATCAGGAGACTGACGTACAATACGGCAGAGTAGTATTTGACCTCATTTATTGCTGCTACGATGTCAGTGGCTGTGAAGGTTATGTCTGCAATTTTGTGTTGGGAGCGACAAACATGTATATACATAAAGATATTTATATATATGTATATGTGTGTATGTTTCGGTGTCACCAAAACCGCTTGACAACCAATGCAGGTGTTTTTAACACTCCATTAACTTATCCATTCGGGAAAAGAAGACCAATAGAATTAATACTACACTGACGTAGATAAGTCTTCGTGTCGATTTGCTCTAGAAAAGGCTGTGCCCCAGGATCGGCACAGTGAAATGACAAAACAACGAAAAGAGTAAGCATTATAGTGTAGAGGTAATTAGCTTCCAAAATACATTTTAAACTAAATGTAAGGGAGGTAACATTTGAAGATTTTTTAGTTTTCTTCCTTCCCAGAGTTATTCCCCTTGAATATTAAAATATGCCAGGGGAGTAACTCTAGAAAGGGAAATAATTAAAAAAATATCCCAGAGTTACCTCCCTTTAATCTAATTAAGTTACTGTTATGTATTTTTAAATTATAAGATTCAAGGGAAGTAACTCTAGAAAGGTAGAACATTATCCAGAGTTACTTCCCTTACATGTTATTTACGTTACGATTTAGGCTTAGGGTTAGGGGGTTAGGTTTACGGATAAGGTTGGGGTTAGGATTTAAGGTTAGGGCTTCGGTTAGGGTTAGTTATCTCCCTTTCTAGAGTTATTCCCCTTGAATATTATAATTTAATAATACATAATAGTAATTTAATTAGATGTGACGGAAGTAACTCTCGATGATTTAGGAGTTGTCTTCCTTCGTAGAGTTACTTACCTTGCATATTATAATTAATAATAATATGCCATTAGAGTAACTCTAGAAAGGGAAATAATTTTAAAACATATCCCAGAGTTACCTCCGTCCAATCTAATTAAGTTACTGTTATGTATTTTTAAATTATAAGATTCAAGGGAAGTAACTCTAGAAAGGTAGAACATTATCCAGAGTTACTTCCCTTACATGTTATTACGTTACGATTCGGGTTTAGGGTTAGGGGGTTAGGTTTAGGGATAAGGTTGGGGTTAGGATTTAAGGTTAGGGGTTAGGTTAGGGTTAGTTATCTCCCTTTCTTGAGTTATTCCCCTTGAATATTACAATTTAATAATACATAATGGTAATTTAATTAGATGTGAGGGAAAAAACTCTCGAAGATTTAGGAGTTGTCTTCCTTCGTAGAGTTACTTACCTTGCATATTACAATTAATAATTATATGCCAGGGGAGTAACTCTAGAAAGGGAAATAATTAAAGAAAAATATCCCAGAGTTTCCTCCCTTCAATCTAATTAGTTACTGCTATGAATTTTTAATTTATAAGATTCAAGGGAAGTAACTCTAGAGAGGTAGAACATTACCCAGAGTTACTTCCCTTACATGTTATTACGTTACGATTTTGGTTTAGGGTTAGGGGGTTAGGTTTAGGGATAAGGTTGGGGTTAGGATTTAAGGTTAGGGCTTGGGTTAGGGTTAGTTATCTCCCTTTCTAGAGTTATTCCCCTTGAATATTATAATTTAATAATATATAATAGTAATTTAATTAGATGTGAGGGAAGTAACTCTCGAAGATTTAGGAGTTGTCTTCCTTCGTAGAGTTACTTACCTTGCATATTATAATTAATAATAACATGCCCGTAAACTAACTCTAGAAAGGGAAATAATTTTAAAAAATATCTCAGAGTTACCTCCCTTCAATCTAATTAAGTTACTGTTATGTATTTTTAAATTATAGGATTCAAGGGAAGTAACTTAGAGAGTAGAACATTATCCAGAGTTACTTCCCTTACATGTTATTCGTTACGATTGGGGTTTAGGGTTAGGGGGTTGGTTTAGGGTTAGGTGGGGTTAGGTTAGGGGGTTAGGTTAGGGTTAGGGTTGGGGTTAGGTTTAAGGTTAGGGTTGGGTTAGGGTTTAAGGGTAGGGGTTGGGTTAGGGTTAGGGGTTAGGTTTGGGTTAGGGTTAGGGTTAGGGTTAGGGTTTAGGGTTAG
>NW_021833922.1:42500-47500 GCF_006345805.1 Octopus sinensis | reverse complement strand
GTGCCTCGTCAAAAGATATCAATGTTACAATTTCGTGTCATGTTGATTCAGCATTTAATGGAGAGCAGAGTATTAATATTGATTATTACTTGTGAATATTTCTGTCTTCAGGATTAAATTGTAATACATACAAAAAAAAAAAAAAAAAAAATTATAGAAATATTGTTAAAAAAAAAAGAAAGAAAAAGAAAATTAATCAGATATAGAAAGTTTCATGTCTGATAAATTTATTGCTTTAGTCGATATGGTGTCTTAAACAATCAGTCATATCGACTAAAGATTTAAGCTGTCTGAAATGAAAACTTAATCAACCAATAACCAGCTTGGAACAATATTTCTTTATCAAGTCAACATGTCAGAATTTATGATCTCCTGATCAACAATTAGGTTTGGATATTCCATCTGAAAAACTTTGGGAAAACTTAATGAATTAACATGTTTGGTAGAAGAAAATATAAGAGGAAAAGTATTATTTCCATTTACCAACAAGAAAAATGTTTGTTATTCAAAATAATCAGAGAGTTTTTGCTGTTACTGGATCTACCTAGTGAAACAGTCAGAAATCTCCCAAGAAGATCCCTAAGCCTCTTTTATCTGTTTATCAAGTACCTTTACCCAGCAGGCCCTGAATCATTTGATACCAGACGGCACTAAAAGAATACATTTTGAAATTTTATTTCTATTTTATTGACAATTGCAGTCTGTGGGATATTTTCGCTTTATATATGCTATATATATATATATATTCAATATATACATCTATTATAAATGTAATATATTTATTTTGCAGAAGTAGCCATGAGGTAAGAAGCTTGCTTCCAACCACATGGTTCTGAGTTCAGTCCCACTACATGGCACCTTGGGCAAGTGTCTTCTACTATAGCCTCGGGCCGACCAATCTTCATACTTACAATCTTCATACTTAGTTGACTTAATTCCTTGTTACTTTGCCAAACTTACCAAAATGAAATTGAAGCTGAAGAAATGCTGCATCAAGATGGTAGGTGAACTTCAAAAGGAATCACAGGCTGTGTACAATCACAAGGAGACTATTTCAAAAGGGATGGGGCCCAAATATAAATAACTAGCAGTATCGCCCGGCATTGCTCGGGTTTGTAAGGGAAATACGTAACTATAAAGCATTTTTAGAGTTATAGCCAAAAAATAGCAAAAAAATGCATTAAAAATGGAAAAAAAATAATGGTAAATTTTTTTTTAAATCGTTGACTCATCGTAGACATTTTTAGAGAGTTACTTCCCTTATATAATAGCGAAAAAATGCATTAAAATGGAAAAAAATGATGGTAAATTATTTTTAAAATCGTAGACTCATAGTAGACGCGTGCTAATACCCAGAAGGGCTCGATATGAATCACGACTATAAGATACCCGCTTTTGGTTAAACTGCACCGCAAAATGTGGGAGTAGTTAGGAATCTAAATCGTAGGAGACAGACACACAACCTTACTTTTATATATAAAGATATAGAGAGTACATAATCTATTGCAGAACTAGAGTACGCTTTTAGGCTTGGTTCTTGAACTCCCTGAAACCCCTTCATATTTTATCCTTTTACTTGTTTCAGTCATTAGACTGCGGCCATGCTGGAGCACTGCCTTGAAGAATTTTAGTCAAAAGAATCGATCCCAGTACTTATTGGTTTGAAGCCTGGTTCTTATTCTATGGGCCTCTTTTGCCAAATTGCTAGGTTGTGGGGATGTAAACACACCAACACTGGTTGTCAAGCGGTGATGGCTGACAAACACAGATACAAACACACACACACAAAAACAACAGGCTCCTTTCAGTTTCTGTCTAACAAATCCACTCATGAGACTTTGGTCAGCCTGGGGCTATAGCGGAAAACACTTATCGAAGGTGTCATGCAGTGAAATTGAACCTGGAACCAAGTAGATGAGAAGCTAATGTCTTACCACATGGCCACGCCAGATCATCATTATTACTATTATTTCATATATGTTTTACTGAGTCAGTATGCTTTGGATGTCAAATATCCTTTCTACTGGAACCACAAGGCCTCAAATTTGGGGGAAGGGATTAAATCGATTACATCGACCTCCAGTGCATAACTGGTACTTATTTAATCAACTCCGAAATGATGAAAGGCAAAGTCGACCCCGGCGGAATTTGAACTCAGAACGTAACAGCATGCTAACGATTTTGCCAGCTCGCTGCCTTTTTGAATGTCAAATATGTGCACAGAGAAGAAAACTTCATACAGTTGAGAGGACTATTAAAGATTCTTAACAGCTTTCATAGAATCAACCACTTAGTCAGCTAGAAATAGCAGCTATATCCCTCTTAAATTATACCCTACACTTTTAGACACGGAGGTTTAGATTGGTTAATATAGTCTACTAGATTCATATAACCATCCATTTAGAGTGCCTCTAAGTCAGTGGTTCTCAACCTTTTTAATATCCAGGACAGATCCCATACCTGGATTTTTTTAGGGGGCTGCACCAAAGGAAAGTAAAACACAAGTTGATTAAAGAAAAATTCGTTATATTTATAGAGGGAAAACCATTGTGCACCACAGGAAGGATGCTTGGGAGTTGCATGTGTCCCTAGGTGATGTAGTTGAGAACCACTGCTCTTAGTAGTCACTCAGGTTGCCAGAAACTGCAGTTATATGAAGGCAGCGAGCTGGCAGAAACATTAGCACATCGGGTGAAATGCTTAACGGTATTTCTTCTGTCATTATGTTCTGAGTTTCTGAGTTCAAATTCCGCCGAGGTCGACTTTGCCTTTCATCCTTTCAGGGTCGATAAATTAAGTACCAGTTATGCACTGGGGTCGATGTAATCAACTTAATCTCTTTGTCTGTCCTTGTTTGTCCCTGCTATGTTTAACCCCTTGTGGGCAATAAAGAAATATAAGGGTTGTTTATGGAAGCAGTCACCCATTTAATTTAAGAGGGATATAGCTGGTTTCTCTCTCTACACCACTGATGTTATCCAAGGGAAAAGCAAAAGGGCCAATGCAGCTTGGTACCAGTGACATCATAACTCATTTCTATAGCTGAGTGAACAGGAGCAACATGAACTAAGGTGTCTGGCTCAAGAGCATAACACAGCCTGGTCCAGGAATCAAACTCACTACCTCGTGATTATGAAGCCTGATGCTCTAACCACTGAGCCATGAAACGGCAGTCAAATTCCCTTCAAATGATTCACTAATATCCCCTGTTTTTTTTTAAATAAAAAGGAAGAAAAAAGGAAAGAAACAATGGATAATGTAGTCCTAGATACATTATGCCTGTAAACAAAATTGGGATGACCAGTGTTGAAACAGCTTTGGTCATATGTCTGGTGGTGGTAACCCCCTTCGGTCAGACACAGACCATGGGTTTGCACCTAGAGAGTTACCCTCTGAGGCACAAGTCTGGGCAAGGTTGTTTTATGGAAGACCAGCAGTCGCCCATGCATACCAGCCTCCCCTCTCCATGTTACCGATGTTGTCCAAGGGAAAGGCAAGGGCCAATACAGCTTGGCACCTGTGACGTCGCAACTCATTTCTACAGCTGAGTGAACTGGAGCAACGTGAAATAAAGTGTTTGCTCAAGAACACAACACGCAGCCCGGTCCGGGATTCGAGCTCACAACCTCACGATCGTAAGCTCGACGCTCTAACCACTGAGCCACATGCCTTCATTTGGTCATATGTCTACTTTGTAGGAATTGACCTGAAGGTAAATGGCACCAAAGCCAATAACAAAATGCTTGTCACTTATATGACACTCTTGTCACTTACAAAGATAATAGATGACACAGCCATCTCAACTATTAATAAGTAGACACTGTGAATTATTTATTAACAGTCAAGAATCTTTAAACAAATTTCCATGCTGTTTCCACTTTTATATTTGTATATATATATGTAAGTGTGTGTGTGTGTTAATGCTTGTTTTTATGATAAGTTATGATAAAAACAATTTTACATTAATCTGATTGGAGTACTCTAAACTTTTGTAGAGTATAGTGATTTTGAAGTTTTGACAATCCAGCTGGATGATGGATTAACTGACTGAAACTTCGAAATCACTATCAATAATATTCTTCTTTAAGATTATTTTATATATATATATATATATATATATTTACTGTTGTGTTTGGGGAGAGTCATTTTCTTTTTGTGCCTTATAATGTAACACACTCACCAGTAAAGTTTCCACTTATTTCTTATTTTTAAGTGTGTTACACATTATAAGGTACAAAAACAAAATGACTCTCCCCAGATGCAACAGAATATGCTTCAACACGCGAACTCATATTAAGAATCTTGCAAACCGAATCCAAAAACGAAATATACACACACACACACACACACACACAACATATATATATATATATATATGTATATATATATATGTATATGTATATATATTATGTATATATATATGTATATATATAATGTATATATATATATGTATATGTATATATATATATGTATATATATATATATGTATATATATATATATAATATATGTATATATATATATGTATATATATATGTATATATAATATATGTATATATATTATATATATATATATATATTATGTATATATATATATTATATATATATAGAGAGAGAGAGAGAGAGAGAGAGAGAGAGAGAGTTTACAAAAAACAAAAGACGAAGACAGGTGGTGTACAAAACAAACAGATGTATTAGTATAATGCTCAGGAATAGAAAAAGTCTTTTACATTTCGAGCCTACGCTCTTCTACAGAGCGGGACACAGAAAAAACAAGGAGAGAAAAAAATGTGTGTAGTGGCTAATATATATACATATATCATCATCATCATCATCATCATTTAATATCTGTTTTCCATGCTGGTATATATACACACACACACACACACATATATATATATATTAAGCATATAGTTTATATCCACTCAAAAGAAGAAAAGAAAACGGAGATTAGGAAATTAACGATTATTTATTATTAACACATTGATTATCTTCACTTCTT
>NW_021833922.1:27500-40000 GCF_006345805.1 Octopus sinensis | reverse complement strand
AATGACGAGAAAGATGATGATGATAATGATGACGATGACGGCAACAATGACGATGATGATGACGATGATGATGATGATGATATACAAATGTGTGTATGTGTTTGTGTGGACGTATGCATGCCTGTATGCATGTATGTGTGTGTGTGTGTGTGCGTTTGTGCAGCACACATATAACATACATCGTCATGAGTTAGATCGTTAATTTATCCTCATCTCTATCATTTTATCATCATGAGATATATTTGCTCCAAGCTTTTAAAAGCATCTCCAGACCTTTAACAGAAATAAAAGCTTGAACTCATTAAAAATGAATCAGTTCAGAATACAAGAAACTGAACATTAGATGTTAAGTGCCTGAAACCTACCTCGCTAGTGTCATAACGACCTCGCCTGATTTATCTCTTGACATAAAAAATTTTTGACACAAATTAACCCAACTGAAGACTCTCGTTCAAAATTTATTTAATTTAATAGGCACAGGAGTGGCTGTGTGGTAAGTAGCTTGCTTACCAACCACATGGCTCCGGGTTCAGTCCCACTGCGTGGCATCTTGGGCAAGTGTCTTCTGCTATTGCCTCGGGCCGACCAAAGCCTTGTGAGTGGATTTGGTAGACGGAAACTGAAAGAAGCCTATCGTATATATGTATATATATATATATGTATGTGTGTGTATATGTGTGTGTGTGTGTGTTTGTCCCTCTAGCATTGCTTGACAACCGATGCTGGTGTGTTTACGTTCCCGTCACTTAGCGGTTCGGCAAAAGAGACCGATAGAATAAGTACTGGGCTTACAAAGAATAAAACCCGGGGTTGATTTGCTCGACTAAAGGCAGTGCTCCAGCATGGCTGCAGTTAAATGACTGAAACAAGTAAAAGAATAAAAGAGTAAAGAGAATTGTTGATATTAGTATGAACAAGATTTTGAATCCGTTGCAGTTCAAGTTCCGGAGGTAAATATCTCTGTGGTCTGGTGTCATGATAACCTCATTCTATCTAATTCTTAGCACTATTCTTTTGACATGAAGGAGCTCAGCTGAAATCCAACCCTGGCAATTTAGTAAATGTATGAGAAAAGCCATTGATATCATTACAAATAAGGCATGAAATTCTTATTGTCTCATATGAAGAGCAATTTTAAATAAAAGACATTTTGTTTCATTTAAAAGCATTATGGAACTTAATGGTTTACAATATTTGCTTATTTGAGGAAGATAAATCAACAGATTCATGGATAATGTTATATTCTAGCTGCTCTTTATCATAACTTAATGAAGCAGAAATAAAATATTTTTTTCAGAAAAAATGAGAAATAATGTTTCATAAAACCCATTTGAATAATAATTATTATTATTATAATAAATCTCTGAGCGAGGTATAATCAGTAGCTGCAACACATTGTGAAGTATATTTGCCACTTAAATGTGGCTAACCCCTAAGAGTGGATGCTACTGTAGCTTGTAGCACCAGGATTATTATTATCTTTTCTACTATAGGTACAAGGCCTGAAATTTGTGGGGAGGTGGGGGGGGGACTAACGGATTACCTCAGTGCTTAACTGGTACTTATTCTATCAACCCCAGAAGTATGAAATGCAAAGTTAACATTGGCGGAAATTGAACTCAGAACACAAGCTGGAAGAAATGCTAATAAGCATTTGGTCTGGAGTGCTAACCAGTCAGCCAGCTTGCTGCCTTAATAATAATATCACCATGTTACGCACACATGGTTGTGATGCAGGTGCCTGGTGTCCCCTTATCAGATGGGTAATCATTATAGGTGTATTGAGCTTTGTATATTTTACTTGATCAAGTGGTTGGTATGTAAATTTATAAATGTAGAAGAATGTATTTCATTTTTCATTTCATCTAGTTTCAGCTCACGAGCTGTGGCCATGCTGGGGCACCGCCATTTGGTGTTGCTACATGATTTTACTTCACGAATGCTTTTTAGCAATTGACATTTGGTGCATGAGAGAGTTCGATGCAGCTGCCCTCATCTGCACCTCCTGCCATGAAGTTGGTTCATCTGGGACACCTGACATCTGAAGACATCTGCATCCACCCCATGAAGGTCTCTCAGGTCCTTCGGGAGGATATTGAAGGCTGTGGACCTCTGAAGCCCAGGCTATTGCAGTATCTTGTCCTACATCTTGATGTCAAATTTGGAGTCCTGTGTGTGGTTATTAATTATGTTCCTCTAGTTTCCTCTTGCATTGCCTCCATCCATTCAGATTATTAAACAGTGTATGTATGTATGTATGTATGTATGTATACATGTATGTAATTATGTGTGTATGTATGTATGTATGTATGTAATTATGTGTGTATGTATGTATGTATGTGTGTATGTATGTATGTTTGTATGTATGTATGTGTGTATGTATGTATGTGTGTATGTATGTATGTGTGTGTGTATGTATGTATGTATGTATGTTGTATGTATGTATGTAGGTATGTTTGTATGTATGTATGTATGTATGTAGGTATGTTTGTATGTATGTATATATGTATGTATGTATGTGTGTGTGTGTGTATGTATGTATGTATAAATATATGTATGTATGTGTGTATGTATGAATGTAGACTGTTCCCAGGATTAAGCTTAACATTTGACACTTGATCAACACATTTGACACTTGATCAACACATTTGACACTTGATCAACACATTTGACACTTGATCAACACTTATATTCACTACCTCTGTTTAAATGTCAAAAACATTACCAAATATGACAGGCCCCTAAAGAATGTCGGAGGAACAACTAAATGGGATTATACCAACCAAGATGAAGACACCTAATCCAGATACATCCATGTATAATAGTATAATAACAATATTAATAATACCTCATCTCAGACATTCAAATAAAAATGTTTTGTACACTGAAATTAAAGGTGACTTCAGGTGGATCGGTAACAAAAGGGTTACACAGGCAAACAGGATGCTTTCCGTAATTATCTTTACAATTTTTTTAGGTGTGAACATTTCTCTTCATCCTTCCATCAACTAAGTTTAAATATTTATAATATACTTAGTAAGTATTAATAATATACTTGAGTATTGATAATATGTGGAGGCGCGTGGCTTAGTGGTTAGGGTGTCAGCATCATGATCGTAAGATTGTGGTTTCCATTTCTGGACCGGGCGACGCGTTGTGTTCTTGAGCAAAACACTTCATTTCACGTTGCTCCAGTCCGCTCAGCTGGCAAAAATGAGTAACACTGCGATGGACTGGCGTCCCGTCCAGCTGGGAATCATGTACGCCATAGAAACCGGGAAACCGAGCCCATGAGCCTGGCTAGGCTTTAAAAGGGCTCACTTATTTTATTTTATTAATAATATAAAGTATATTATTAATATATGTATTAATAATATACTTTATACAAGAATCTTTTGTTAATTTTATTTTCCAAACACAATATTACTAATGTATTACTTAGTATTTTACTAAGATATTTCTGTATTTTTCAATAACTTTAAAATTAATTGTATCATATCAAAGGCAGTGTAATTAATTAGGAATATAATGATGTAAAAGTTGCGTTTATCAATTTGTGTTGCAAGATTCCTGATGTTAAATCGTGTGTTGAAACAGATATTATTGTATTCTTGGATGTCCTCAACACTAGTGGCTCTCAACCAGTGTCTCTATGACCTCTAGGAGCCCATATTAGATTTTTGGGGTCCACACAAGCAAAATAGTAAACTAGGGATCCGCAAATAGTATTTTAAGGTTCTGTGAAAACATTTTGCTTTACAGGTATTTACTGCAAGAAACAACTAGGCTTCTTTCTCTAACATTTTACATGGTTCAACCTAGAGTAGCATAATACAGTTGTAGATTTAAGAGATGAGGAATTATGTACATTATTTATATTATTTACATTATTTACATTTGATGGATATTTGTTCTCATCTTGTTTGTTGTTAGCACAACGTTTCAGCTGATATACCCTCTAGCCTTCATCAGGTGTCTTGGGGAAATTTTGAACCTGGATTCTCATTCCTATTGATGTTATTATTATTATTATTATTATTATTATTATTGATCAGGTCACTGCTTGGAATCGAACTTGGAATCTTGGGGTTAGTAGCCTGTGCTCTTAATCACTACGCCATATACCCGTGGGCATATGGCGTAGTGGTTAAAAGTGCAGGCTACTAACCCCAAGATTCCAAGTTCGATTCAAACGCAGTGACCTGATCAATAATGATAATAATAATAATAATAATAATAATAATAACAACAACATCGGAAAATACCTTAGAAATGAGAACCAAGGTTAGAGGGTATATCAGCTGAAACGTTGTGCTAACAACAAACAAGATGAGGACAAATATCTGTCAAATGTAAATAATGTAAATAATCTAGATTAGCATGTCTGAAGACAAGTTAGTGTGCCAACTTGGTCAGCACTGTCTGGCATGTTTCTTCTGCTCAACCCCCAAGCCTCGCAGCAGAACTTAGCTCAATGTGGTGCCAGCACTTGCAGCTGGCACTCAGCTTGATAACAACTGCCTGTGCTTGGGTCTTTTCCAGAGACTTGGTCTCCAGATCTGTGAACCTCATAAATGCCGCCGCAGATCTACAGCGGATTCTTTCAGCCTCCACTCACTGTCCTGCTGCCAAAGTGCTGGCTGCCTTCCATGCTGTGCTACCCTTAACAAGATCATAAAGCATGGTCTAGATGCTGCAGATTTATACAAGTTAATGTGGGGAAAAACAAAATAGAAATTTTAAAAGAAATATTTATAACACTAGATTTTAAATATCAAATGGCTAGGTGGCGGCGGGCACCAGAATAAAAATAGTTATCAAAGGGGGCCCATGCAAGTAAAATAGTAAATTGAGGATCCACAAGGAGTACTTTAACCCTTTCGTTACCAACCCGGCTAAAACCGGCTTTGGCTCTGTAGTATAAATGTCTTCTTTTCATAAGTTTTCATTTAAAATCTTCCACTAAATCTTAGTCACAATTTATGTTCTTAACACTAGCTGAATGATAACTAAGTTATTTTACTAAATTCTTTGTAATATTTAAAATAATTGAAAGAAACACAGAGCATCTCAAAATAAATACGGTAGCAAAAGGGTTAAGGGTCCATGAAAAAATGCGACTTTGGATGTGTTTATTGCAAGAAACAGGCTGAGGTTTCTTTCTTTAACATTTTACATAATTCAACATACACCAGTTAATGTGTGAAAAACAAAATAGAAATTTAAAAGAAGGATCTATAAAACTAGTTTTTAAACATTGATTGGCTATGGAGGTCCATCAGAAAAAAACAGTAATCAAAGAGATCTGTAGATGAAATAAGGGTCGAGACTCGCTGCTCTACACTGTCTCCACATTAGTAAATGTATCCGTTTCCTTGCCACTTCAATGCATGTCTCTGTATTTGTGGGTGTTTGTAATATTCACTTTTTTCCCGATAGTTTGCTAAAACAGTGATCAATAACACAAACAGATGTGTACATACAGTTGACACACAGAAAATGAAAATAAACATTTTGTTGTAAGAAAAATCATTTTGTATTTAATCAAAATATTGTTTTAGTAAAATTATTTGTTAAAAATCATCTGAAGTTTGGGTGTGTTTTTTTCATTCATTTTTTTTTTTTTTTGCTTTAAAGTTCGTTTTAACAATTAACAAAAAGTTAGTTTCTTTCTTATACGTGGAGAAAATTTTCGAAATAGTTATTAAAAGATGGCATGAAACTGCACAAGAAATGTTAATTTACCAGCAGAGTGTGTCCTTCATTAAATTAAATGACCTTGAAAATGTTTGACATGTTCTTCCTTGATAGGGATACAAATTTATGAAAATGCTGGCCATTTCGTCTCCACTGGAGTGAATTTAAGTCATGAGAGGGTCAAAAGCAACTGTTAAAGCAGTTTCTAAACAGAAAATTATTTCGTTTTTAAAAAAATCTTTTTAAATAAAATTTTGTTTTGTTTAGCAAACAATTATTGCTACATGGTTTTTCTTAGAATTTCCATTAATCTTTCAAACTGCAAATCTCTTAAATTTGGAACAGTCTGAACCTGATATCAATAAACTGAAAGAACTAACGATGTTTAAATTCACCGATATAAAGGAAAGATCAGGAACCACAAAAGACTATAACAGAGCAATATATCTCTTAATATGTAATCAGTCCAAAGTTAGGTTACACGCACACACACACTAACACACAAGGAGTTGGTTTAAATAAATAAATAAATTTATAAATAAATAGATAAATAAATAGTTCAATAAATATATATATAAATAAATAAAACAGTCCAATAGTTCGAGAGATCTAGTTGAAGAGCAAGTCATTGTACTGACTAAGCAAACTAACAATGCTGGTGTTGTAGTTAATGGTCGTCCTCACAACTCGCTTCTTGTCAGCACGTTCGAAGTTTGATTTGACCATTTCGTAATATTCACCATCACTTAGAGTTATGGATCGAAGGTGTGGGCAACGCAGTCTGAAAAAGAGAGACAGAGAGAAAGAGAGACCATCCATGAATATGACAGTGGGAAATTTCCTTAACAATAAATTCTTCATTTATTGAAGTTCGAGTTTGTTAGTTCTATAAGGATTCTTGCCAACATTCATATTAAACCTTTCGTAACTATTTATTTTGAGATGTTCTGTATTTCCTTCAATTACTTTAAATATAACAAAGAATTGTGGAGGCACAATGGCCTAGTGGTCGCAGGATCGCGGTTTCAATTCCCAGACCGGGCGTTGTGAGAGTTTATTGAGCGAAAACACCTAAAAGCTCCATGAGGCTCCGGCAGGGGGTGGTGATCCCTGCTGTACTCTTTCACCACTCTTTCTTCTGTTGGCCTGCTCGCTTAGCCAGCGGGGTGGCAACATTCGAAGGCTAAAAAAACAATGCGAACGCATCGTGACCAGCGATGTGTACCAACATCTGATGGTCTGGTCGGTCACGTGATCATGTGATAACAAAAAATTTAGTAAAATAAATGCATTTCAGACAAACAAGATTAATGGTTTCAAAAATTATACTCGTAATCTTTGCAGTAATAATTTCCGCAAACATCCTAACTCTGCGTTCGTATGATAAGTGCCTCAAGTAGATCCTTTGAGAATCAAGTTTCTTGCTCTCTACTTAAGTACACTTTATCCAAGCCTAGTACAGTCCTTATAAGTGACCCACAGTCATGTAAACAGGATTGTAGATATGATAAATAAACAGAAACACATCTTATCACTCTCTTTTACTCTTTTATTTGTTTCAGTCATTTGACTGTGGCCATGCTGGAGCACCGCCTTTAGTCAAGCAAATCATAGACCAACTTCCAGCCATAAAGTGACAACAGAACTGATAGAAAATAAATTAAAGCAGTGCTCTCCAGCAGGGACATAGCCAGGTTTTAAAGTTTTTTTTTTGGTGGGGGGACATAAAAAAAAAGGGCACCATGACACATACCAAGCAATTTTTAACTCATTAATTATACATTCTACAAAAGGTGTCAATTTTGAAAAACGTGCTCAGTGGGGGTGGTCACTTTCCTGATTCCTCTATTACTTACACCACTGCTCTCCATTAACAGAATATATATATATATATATATATATATATATATATATATATAAAAGAAGAATGAGATGCAAAACTTACCGAATATGATCCACAAATTTGTTACTTTTATCACTGAAGCGGATGGTGTCAGGATCCCACTGGATTTCCAGCCGATCCATATAAGCACAATGTTGAGCAAAAGCTTCTATAATTTGATCAATGTGCACACGGGTATTGATGCGTAGAAACCAACCATTTGCTGTTCCTAGTCGACAAATTCTGAATAAAAGAGGAAATACAAATGAAATAAGATGTGACTAATTAATGCATGAATAAATAACAATGTGAATTTTCATCAGAAAAAAACAGATGAGTAAAATGCTGTTCAAAAGGTCTGTGTTGCTGGGTGAGAGGTTGTGAGAAAATGAGAGAAGTTTGAGGTTTGGCTTGTTGGCTGAAATTTCAGTTTGTTGAGACGTCTATTTTAAAGAAGATATCATCATCATCATCATCATCACTATCACCATCACCATCATCATCATCATCATCATCATCATCACCATCACCAACACCATCATCACCATCATCACCACCACCTCAAATCCTATTTAAGTTAATTTTGCTTTTCATCCTTCTAAGGTCGATAAAAATAAAAATACCAATCAAGTACTGGGACCAGTTTAACCCTTTTAGCATTTAAAACAGGCCATATCCGGCCCAAATTTTCAACCTGTTTAATGCTCAAACTGGTTAGATCTGGACTCTCACGCCTACTTTACAATGTCATTATAAAAACAATCACATCATCAAAATCTCAAAGTTACAACATAATGCATGATTAATTCAAACCAATGCAAATAAGAAGGCATACATTTGACAGGGTAATCTGAATGCTAAACGGTTAATTCATTGTCCTATTCTTCCTAAATTTTAGACTTTGTACAGAGTTGGCCAAAACCCATTTAATTCCAAGATTAACGCAAAGGATTATTTTATATGAGACTTCACTAATAAATAGACAAATGTTGCAAAAAAAAAACGGTGATTTTAACTCACAGCATTCAATTATTAAACATAATTGGAATGAATAAATAAAATTAAATATTAAGTATTTATGGAATTTTGATTTACTGTTGGGTGACTTTTGGCCAAACCTGTATTTATGAGAGAAATCATTATTATTAAAATAATAATGTGAAGTACAATGGAATGGTAGAAATAGCAGCGTGGCACACTAAATTCTTTGCATTAATTAGTGAGAGCCTTTCAACCCTCTTGGTGTTGACTTAAACTTTTAACAAAACAGAGTCAATAAAATTATTAAAATAAAGGGGCTGTGGGAAAATTCATTCAACACTGCTCCTTCCTCTCCCTTAATATGTGGTCCAGTACTGCTGTAAGAAATTATTGTTAGAATTGACCAATAGCCAAGGGCTGGATTTTGGGATACAGTTATGCCACATTCCCATCAACATCCATCAGTTAGTTGCCTATAAACCTTCAATTTGCTACTGTTAAGCTTTAAAAGATAACAGTAGATGCAGCACAAAGTTTTGTCAGTGAACAGGTCGCGGTCTCAAAGTGTCGGAAATACTTTGACAAATTAAATTTAAATGGTTTTAATGGCTTATAAACACCTTCCACGCTGCAATTGTTTTCGTTCCAGCACACGATCTCAGATCAAGTCACTTGCTATGCAAGTACATCTCTGTAAATTAGATTTATATATTTTGATAAATATGGAATTACTATGTTATGTATCAATCATCTTAAACAGTTTGTTAAAAAAGATTTCAAATGAAATAACATTGTCATATTTTGTAAGAAAAATTAATTATTTGTGAATAACAAAATTCATTTATGACTTCATTTACTAACTTCTATAGACATCTCTTTCCATCTGATATTACTCTGGTAACTGATTTTATTTTTATTTTAATTACTGACAATCATTGTTAAGGCCAAGGATAATTAACTGGTTTGATATTTATATTTAAACATATTTAAACAAAAAAAAACATCTTTATGCAATTTCAGTTTTTTCTCTCAAAAGAAAAAAAGAGAAAGGAGAGAGAAAGTGTGTGGTAATGTGTGTGTGTGTGTGTGTGTGTGTACATATGACAAGCTTCTTTCAGTTTCCATCTACCATGCGTGCATGTGTGTGTGTGTGTGCGAGAGAGAGAGAGAGAGAGAGAGAGAGAGAGAACAGCCTTAGTATATCAAAATGCTGAACAGCTGCTGTTAAACCCATTCCTAGTACAAAGGGAGGCTACTGTTGATGGCATATTGATTTCTAAACAAGCATTCAGTCACAAGTTTTAGTGGCGGACACGGTCGATTTTCTATTGCGGTTATTACTTTATTTTATCAACCTCAGATGGGTAAAAAAAAAAAGGTAAAAAAAAAAAAAAGATGACCTGGTGTTGGGTGAGAGTGGACATATTGAAAGCATAAACGAAAGATCGAACATAACATCGGCTGGATCTTTCCCTGGCCCTGAATAAGCTACTACTCGTTTGATAAAGTGACCCAGCTTATTACAAATTTTACCCATGAGAATATATGACAACAACGATACTGCCAATGAAATCAAGCATCCATTATACCTGTGGTATCCACCGTTGTAACAACTATTCATACCTGGGTGGATCAAGCCATAAAGACATATCGTTGGCCTGTGGACAAACTAGAAACTATCGGCCTTCTAGTTTATTCTTTTGTTTGTTTCAGTCATTTGACTGTGGCCATGCTGGAGCACCGCCTTTAGTCAAACAAATCGACCCCAGGACTTATTCTTTGTAAGCCTAATATTTAGTCTCTTTTGCTGAACCACTAAGTTACGGGCATATAAACACACCAACATCGGTTGTCAAGCGATGGTGGGGGTGAACAAAGACACACACATATATACATGTATATATACGATGGGCTTCTTTGAGTTTCCATCTACCAAATCCACTCACAAGGCTCTGGTCAGCCTGAGGCTATAGTAGAAGGCACATGCTCAAGGTGACATGCAGTGGGACTGAACCCAGAGCTATATGGTTAGTAAGCAAGCCACTTACCACACAGCCACTCCTGTGTCTATGTAGACATCCTTCGACTGAAAGGAAAATCTCTATTCATTCAGAACTTTACATTAAATTTTTTTAATCTTTATTCTATTAATTAATTAATTTATATATTTATTGCATACAATACTGGCAGTGCCCCAGCATGGCCTCAGCCTTGGGACTGAAACGTGCAAAAGAATAAAAGAATAATCAGCACATCTATAAACGAGCAATTTACTTCAAACATTGCCACTGTCTTCTTTGAGTTATTTCCCATATTTTGTTTAGTGGTTCCCAAAGTGGACAGTACTGCCCCCCTGGGGGTGGTGAAAAGATCCAGTGGGGCTTTGAAGAAAAATGGGGTGACCAAAACGGGGCAATGGATGTAAAAAAAATCAACATGTGGTAAGTAGTTTACTTACCAACCACATGGTTCCGGGTTCAGTCCCACTGCATGGCATCTTGGGCAAGTGTCTTCTACAAAAGCTTTGGGCCGACCAAAGCCTTATTAGTGGATTTGGTAGACAGAAATTGAAAGAAGCCTGTCGTATATATATATATATGTATGTATGTATGTGTATATGTTTGTGTGTCTGTGTTTGTCCCCCAACATCGCTTGACAACCGATGTTGGTGCGTTTACGTCCCCGTAACTTAGCAGTTTGGCAAAAGAGACCGATAGAATAAGTACTAGGCTTACAAAGAATTAGTCCTGGAGTCGATTTGCTTGATTAAAGGCAGTGCTCCAGCATGACCACAGTCAAATGACTAAAACAAGTAATAAAAAAAAGCAAATAACATAAAGTTTTAATTAGGTTTAAGTTTTATTTGTGAAATACTGTTGTTTTGAATTTGCTGCAGAAAATGGTCTGTGTCTGTTATGGTGAGTGGGGGTAGGGCACTAGGGAATGTGGCCTTAGAACCAAGGGGGCAGCAACATGAAAAGGTTTGTTATAAAATGATGAAAATTTCTTTTAAAGAACATAACAGTACAAATAAATTGATTACAAGTTGTAAAACTCAAAAAAGAAAATAAAGGAACCTACATATATGTTTCAGTCCTATAACCTAGTTGATCAGAAGTTCTTAACCTTTGGTTAAATGCTAAGAAAGGTATTGTATTCTAACAATATTGGGTAGGACTTCTTCAGGGTTAATTATGAGTTTATGGAACTTAGGTTATCATTTTTCTTTTGAAGGATGCATATAGAGTATTAATGAGTTTAAGAAGGCTAAACATAGAGGGGACAAACAAGGACAGACAAAGGGATTAAGTCGATTACATCAACCTCAGTGCAAAACTGGTACTTTATTTATCGACCCCGAAAGGATGAAAGGCAAAGTCGACCTTGGCGGAATTTGAACTCAGAACGTAACGACAGACGAAATACCGCTAAACATTTCGCCCGGCACGCTAACGTGTCTGCCAGCTCACCTACATATAGTTAAAAACTATATATAGTAAGTGTATCTAAGTGATGAGTTACATATATTCAGGAATATATATACTACAAAAGAACACCCTTGCCCAAAGTGCTGGACAGTGGGATCAAATTCAGAACCAAGTGGTTCAAAAATCAATTCTTTAATCACATAGCCAGATCTGCACCTAGGAAGCAATTTAAATATGTTTTCCTTAATAATTGTGTCTGGGCATGTCATAATACATACACACTTTTGACAAGTTGTGGTGCACCTGAGCACTGTATACAATAATTTCATTATTATTATTATAATAACACAGATAAGTGAATTCTCTGAATACCAGACAACCAACTGAGATATCATATTTTGTCATCATTGTTACCTTAAATATGTGGCTGAGACATTTAACTCCCAATAGCTGAGTTCATCTAGCTCTAACTTGTCATCATTGTTTAGATTGAGGTTAGCTTTGGTGCAAAT
>NW_021833922.1:20000-22500 GCF_006345805.1 Octopus sinensis | reverse complement strand
AGTGCTCAACTGGTACTTAATTTATCGACCCAGAAAGGATAAAAGGCAAAGTCAACCTCGGCGGAATTTGAACTCAGAACGTAACGGCAGACGAAATACGGTTACGCATTTCGCCCGGCGTGCTAACGTTCCTGCCGAGCTCACCTTTCTAACAACATTAATATCTCTCTTTTTCTGCCTTCCTCTCTGGTGTCTTTATTTATGTACACCATGTTTCTAGTCTGTGATAATCGTTCAAAATTACTTTCTAAGACTATGATATGGTATAGGTACAGTTATAGTTTTATTTCTAGAGATTGATAATATCAATTTTTCATCAGTTTATAGAAATAGTTACTTAACGACATTTTCATTGCAATGAAATCGTTGGACGAAGCCGTTTAGGCGCATAGAGTTGTTTCCCTTGTCCCATAAACCTTGTCAATTTATCGCCCAACAAAATTTTTGTGCGAATATCAAAACCTTCGTGTTTTTTTGAGATCTTTATTATCATTATCATGGTAGATAATTAAATAAACTTGAATTGTCTCATAACAGTCTTCAGTTTTTAATATAACTAATTAAATCATGAGCCAGAGAAAGAGCCTCTTTTTAAATCACATACAAACACGTACACATATTAACGGAATAAGTGTGTGTGTGTGTGTGTGCACAAGTTTGTATATATGTGTGTGTGCGTATGTGTGCACAAGTTTGTATATATGTGTGTGTGCGTATGTGTGCACAAGTTTGTATATATGTGTGTGTGCGTATGTGTGCACAAGTTTGTATACATGTGTGTGTGGTCAGAAGTTAGTCAGCCAGTCATGTCTCCCTTATTAGTGATAATTTTAGCAATAAACTACCAGAGTATTTGGAGGGAGGACTGTTATAGAATTCAGAAATTACTAGTTGCTCATACCCAAATATTTACAATGTTAAAAGAAAACGATGTCTTAATAGGAAGGCTGCACTGTTATAAAAATAATAGTTCTAAATTTATACATCGCTTCTCTTACCCAACTCCTTCAAAGCAAAACTAATTTGTGGAAAATATCCTTAAAAACAAAAGGAAAAAAAGTGGGAAGAGAAGAGAAAGGAAAGTCTAGGATTTTCTTTCCATCTACTCATTACATTCACTCGTAACTAACCTGAAATCAACAAAGTGGAACTGAAGATAAATGGCAATGTTAATGTGAGACAACCAAAACCATATTCTGCTTCACTTGTTTCGTTTTTGTTATTAGTTATTTTCTTTTTAAGGTGAGGTAAATGTTGCAATCTCCTAAATACAAAATTGCTCCCATTCTTCTCCAATAAATCTGATATCCTATTTTTAGAAACATCCCGTATTAATGCTTGTCAAATTAAATTACGTTTAGAAAAATTCTTGGGGGAAGATGATGTGTAAAAAAAAAAGATTTCTTTTAGAAGCAAAAAATGTATACATTCTGGGATTTTGAGAAACATCCTGAGCAGTTGATGAAGTAACAATCCCTGTTACTACCTTTAAACAAAATATAGGCATCTCTTTTACTCTTTTACTTGTTTCAGTCATTTGACTGCAGCCATGCTGGAGCACAACCTTTAGTCGAGCAAATCAACCCCAGGACTTATTCTTTGGAAGCCTAGTACTTATTCTATCGGTCTCTTTTGCTGAACCGCTAAGATACGGGGACATAAACACACCAGCATCAGTTGTCAAGCGATGTTCGGGGGGGGGGGGTCAAACACAGACACACAAACATATACACATACACACACACACACACACATATACATATATATATGACGGGCTTCTTTCAGTTTCCGTCTACCAAATCCACTCACAAGGCTTTTGTCTGCTCGAGGCTATAGTAGAAGACACTTGCCCAAGGTGCCATACAGTGGGAATGAACCCAGAACCATGTGGTTGGTAAGCAAGCTACATACCACACAGCCACTCCTGCGCCTATATGGCATAGATATGAATTCCATTCCATCATCATCATCATAATCATCCGTTTCCATGCTGGCATGGGTTGGATGGTTTGATAGGAGCTGGGAAGCTGGAAGGCTGTAATGGGCTCCAGTCATCTGTTTTGGCATTGTTTCTATGGCTGGATGCCCTTCCTAACAACAGTCTTTACAGATAACAGTGAGTGCTTCTTCGTGTGGTGCCAGCATGGGAGCTTTTTATGTGGTGCTGTTAAATTTCCACAACCACAAGGCAACTGGGACCAACAATAAATTATTATTATTATTATCAATAATAATAAAAATAATAATAATAATAATAATGATAATGATATAACAATAATCCTTTCTACAAAAGGATATAAAGGATAAGGCCTGGAGTTTTGGAAGGAGGGTTAGGAGGATTACATCGACCCCATTGCTTAACTGGTACTTATTTTGTCAACCCCAAAGGAATGGAAAGACAAAGTCAACCCCAACAGCATCTGAACCCAGAATGGAAAATCAAAAGAAATGCCACTAGGCACTTTCTCTGGTGCGGTAACATTTCTGCCAGCTTACTGCT
>NW_021833922.1:0-15000 GCF_006345805.1 Octopus sinensis | reverse complement strand
CTCACCACATTCAATAGTAATAATACATGCAAAAAATTTAGTCAAAGCATCTCAAGTATTTGAAAATATATTTTGATATCCAGATATGTAGATAATAGAAGAGTATTGTAGTTCACTTGAAGCATTATGTATTGTTTGTAAAGAATAAGAAGTTTTGAATGGTACAACACTGCACTATAATACAGGCAATGGACTATACACCTGTTGTAATTTAGTCATCCATAATCTGATATGATATTTCGGAATAATATTCCTTCTTCAGATATTCTTAGATGGAGTCGCTGCTTTAATCGGTTTTCTAATGGCTTTTCTCAAATAATAATGATAATAACAATTGGTACAAATATAAAGAAAAGCCATTAGAAAACCGATTATAGCAGCAACTCCATCTAAGAATATCTGAAGAAGAATTGTATTCCGAAATATCATATCAGACTATGGATGACTAAACTACAACAGGTATATAGCCCATTGTCTGTATTATAGTGCATTGTTGTACCAGAGGCGCAATGGACCAGTGGTTAGGGCAGCGGACTCGCGGTCGTAGGATCGCGGTTTCGATTCCCGGACCGGGCGTTGTGAGTGTTTATTGAGCGAAAACACCTAAAAGCTCCACGAGGCTCCGGCAGGGGGTGGTGGTGATCTCTGCTGTACTCTTTCACCACAACTTTCTCTCACTCTTACTTCCTGTTTCTGTTGTACCTGTATTTCAAAGGGCCGGCCTTGTCACTCTCTGTGTCACGCTGAATATCCCCGAGAACTACGTTAAGGGTACACGTGTCCGTGGAGTGCTCAGCCACTTACACGTTAATTTCACGAGCAGGCTGTTCCGTTGATCGGATCAACTGGAACCCTCGTTGTCGTAACCGACGGAGTGCTTCCACATTGTTGTACCATTCAAAACTTTCTATTCTTTATATGTAGATAATGTCTTAAGCTATATAAGTATTCAACTTACAAAGAATATATATTGTGGCACGATATTTGCTTCCCCACCACACGGTTCTGGGTTCAGTCCCACAGCATGGCACTTTGGGCAAGTTGTGGAGGCACATGGCTTAGTGGTTAGAGCAGCGGACTCGCGGTCGTGGGATCGCGGGTTTGAATCTCAGACCAGGTGATGTGTGTGTTTATGAGTGAAACACCTAAGCTCCACGCGGTTCTGGCAGAAGGTAATGGCAAACTTCTGCTGACTCTTTCGCCACAACTTTCTCTCACTCTTTCTTCCGGCATCTTGCAGCTCACCTGTGACGGACCGGCGTCCCATCCAGGTGGGGAAACCAGGAAACCGGCCCTTATGAGCCAGGCATGACTTGAGAAGGAACAAACAACAACAAACAACTTTGGGCAAGTGTCTTCTACTGTAGCCCTAGGCTGAACATAGCCTTGTGTAGATGGAACCTGAAGGAAGCTGTTTGTATATATGGTGGCACATAAAAAGCGCCATCCGAACGTGACCGATGCCAGCGCCGCCTTGGCTGGCTTCCATGCCGGTAGCACATAAAAAGCACCATCCGAACATGACCGATGCCAACACCGCCTTGGCTGGCTTCCATGCCGGTGGCACATAAAAAGCACCATCCGAACGTGACCGATGCCAGCGCCGCCTTGGCTGGCTTCCGTGCCGGTGGCACATAAAAAGCACCATCCGAACATGACCGATGCCAGCGCCGCCTTGGCTGGCTTCCGTGCCGGTGGCACGTTAAAAGCACCAACCGATCGCAGGCGATGCCAGACTCCCCTGGCACCTGTGCAGGTGGCACGTAAAAAGCACCCACTACACTCGCGGAGTGGTTGGCGTTAGGAAGGGCATCCAGCTGTAGAAACACTGCCAGATCAGACTGGAGCCTGGTGCAGCCCCTGGCTTCCCAGACCCCGGTCGAACCGTCCAACCCATGCTAGCATGGAAAGCAGATGTTTAAAGATGATGATGATGATGATGATATATATGTGCATGTGTGTGTGTTTGTCCCCACCTCTACCCCATCTTTTGACAACCAGCGCTGGTGTGTATACACACACAAACACTAACACACACACACACACACACACACACACGCACGCACATACACACACACTTTGTATTTTGAATTTGGCTTGCAAGATCCTCGATGTGAATTCATGTATTGAAAGGAATCTTGTTGTGTCTAAGGAGGATCATTAAGCATCCATACGGCCGAGGCGTTAAGGCGTATTATGGAGTATGAAGAACACGGATAGGATACGAAAGAATAACAGGAAGAAAGTTGCTGGCATTTCAGTTATTGAAATTATTGAATAATTGAAAAAACCAACAATTCGCTTCCTGTTATACTTCCATGAAATATATATGTGTGTATGTGTGTGTGCGTGTGTGCATGTTTGTGTAGGTGTATGTAATACATATATGTGTATATATACTTATATATACATGCATATATATATATATATATATATATATATATATATATATATATATATATATTATATATACACACACATATGTACATATATATACTTATATATACATACACTCACACATACATATATATATATATGTATGTATATGTATGTGTGTATACACACACACACATATACACACACGTGCATACATATATATTTTTTTAATATTCTGTGTTTGAAAAGGCCTGGTTCTCTCCAGGCTTCTGACTAACATTAGGAATTCACAGATAATACGAAATCAGTGCCAATGAAATGAAAAACAGCTCAACTAGGAGGGAACCAAGCCCAAATTGGTAGCATAGCTCGCTGGGAAATTATAACTTATCCAAAAATTCACCAACTCTATCACACACACACACACACACAGAGTCACTTGTTGTATGAACCAAAATGGCTTGTAGACTTAGTGCTTACTTTCACATTCAGTAAACATGAAGAATGCAAAATTATGAACCTAAATCAAGCTTAGTTAAGAAAGATGCCAAAATCTGATATTTCTAAAGGCATTATTTTTAAAGATCATGCAGCAGATTTGAAACCAAAATCACCAAATTGCCAAGTTAAAGTCACAGCTTAGCTACAACCACTTCACGTGATCCGCCAACTAACTGACCAATCAATACTGAGCCATCATGTGACACCACCTTCTAGAATCTTCTAGAATGTCTCCTATCAAGGCTTATTAAACAGATGAGTTTTGGCACTAAATTTCAGTTGGAAATCATCACCATAAAAACCACATTCTTATTTTCCATCATTAATAGTTGTTTTTAACAACTTTTTATTCAACCAACCGTAACTACACTTTTGCAGTCATGAATTTAGCCTGATATTTCTCCAGTCATGACAGCATTTTCACAGAGCCTTACTAACCAACAATTTTGTCATAACTACAGAATTGTTTTACCCAGTGTGTATATTTTGATGTTTGTATTATTAATTAAAGACCAACTGAGAAAGTTTTTGAATAAAGGTTCTGTTTTACTTCCCTGGGCATGGATACATTGAAACTCCGACGTCTGGCAGCTGACTTGGCAGACACCCATAAAATTATTAACCATCTTACTAACAATAACTCTGAGCACCTTTTCAAACTCCACCTGTCTAACAGCCGTGGACATGTTTACAAAGTCAGAAAACAGCACAGCTCCCATGACTTTCAGAAACATTTTTTTCACGCTAAGAGTTGCTGAAGCATGGAACAAACTGCCGGCATCAGTTGTTAGTTGTCGGAGCACTGCATCCTTCAAAACTTCCATGCTTCCTGAGATTTACCAACACTACACCTGATTTTCTCCCCTCCATACACACGCAAGCATGTATCTGACTCATACACTGTTCACTTTCCAGACATTTGTACATTACTGCATATGCTTTATATGCACTTTTGACAAGTTGTGGTGCACCTGAGCACTGCATACAATAATTTCATTATTATTATTTTAATTATTCACAAGTGTTGTGCGTTATTTATGCACAGCCAAAACCCAGCTTCACCATCAGCACCTCCATATCATTCATTTGATGACCTACATGACAAATGGTAACCCCTCATGACAATTAGTAACCCCTTGGGATAACTGATGACCCCTCATAACAATCACATACCATTTCTGATAATTAAATATACTGAGCAGATAAAGGTGTTTCAGCTATTACAAATAGCAGCTAAATCTCCTGCGAATCACACCTTACTGTCTTATAAAAAAGGACTCACTGGAAAAAAATGTCCTTGATACATAAAAAAACTGTGGTGTTTGTGATGGTCATGGTTGGAATGAATATATTCAACAATCTAGGCTGACAAGAGCTATGTAATAACAACAATCAGGTTAATTACAGGTATGTGATCCACTGACCAGCCATTATCCAGAGGCAAAAAGGAAATACCTGCTATAGAATTGAACTTGTAACCTGTATACTCTTTACTCTTTTACTTACTTCAGTCATTTGACTGTGGCCATGCTGGAGCACCACCTTTAATTGAACAAGTTGACCCCCGGAACTTATTCTTTGTAAGCCTAGTACTTATTCTATCGGTCTCTTTTGCCAAACCACTAGGTTACAGGGATGTAAACACACCAGCATCAGTTGTCAAGCGATTGGGGGGGGGGGCAGACACAAACATACACACACACACACACACACATATATATATATATACATATATACAACAGGCTTCTTTCAGTTTCTGTCAACCAAATCCACTCACAAGGCTTTGGTTGGCCCGAGGCTATTGTAGAAGATACTTGCCCAAGGTGTCGCGCAGTGGGACTGAACCTGAAACCATATGGTTGGTAAGCAAGCTATTTACCACACAGCCACTCCTACGACTATGAAAAAAGTTTCGTATCACGGGTGGGGTATATTTGTAATGCAATTAGATTTATCTCCTGAATTATTTCACTTATACACCCAATAGACACATTTTACACACTAATGACTTGTAGGTACACAGTATTTCATTACAAAACCATAATATCTTTATCAAGTCAATATCATGTTCTGCTGTGTTAGTTAGAGAGGCGTCTTCGATATGAAATATCATAGCAAAATCTGTGCTAGTTATAAATTCTATAGAAAATCTGTAGAGATGACCTTAACATGACATTTACAGGCATCCAGATAACCACAACAACAAGTTTCACATATATTGATTCAACAGAGACAGAGTGTGTGTATGTGGGGGGCAGGTGTCTATATATTCACACACACACATATATGTATGTGTGTGTGCGTGTATATATATATATATATATACACACATATAGATATATATATATATCATCATCATATATATATATAAATATATATATATATATATATATATATATATATATATTATATATATATATAATATATATATACATATATATATATATATATATATATATATATATATATATATATAGAAAGTATGGAAGTTTAGTTCACAAGTGACCTAAATGATGAGGTACACACACACACACACACACATTATATATTGCCAGCCTCATCTGGCACCTGTGTCGGTGGCACATAAAAACACCATCCGAGCGTGGCCGTCTGCCAGCCTCGTCTGGCACCTGTGTCGGTGGCACATAAAAAACACCATCCGAGCGTGGCCGTTTGCCAGCCTCGTCTGGCACCTGTGTCGGTGGCACATAAAATCACCCACTACACTCTCGGAGCGGTTGGCGTTAGGAAGGGCATCCAGCTGTAGAAACACTGCCAGATCTGACTGGACTGGTGCAGCTTTCGTGCTCCCCAGACCCCAGTTGAACCGTCCAACCCATGCTAGCATGGAAAGCGGACGTTAAATGATGATGATGATGATGATGATGATTATATGTATATATATATATATATATATATATATATATATATATATGTATATTGTTTTTAGAAAAACATAAATCCGGAGAAGAAGCACATTCTAAGAAGTAGAGCAGTCTATAATTTTTCCTGGTGAAGGCCGGTTTATGGGATTACCCTTTATGGACAGGAAACCCAGGGTAACCCCATAAACCAGCTTTCACCAGGAAAAAAATATGTGTGTGCGTGTGTGTGTGAGTTCAGAGGGATTATATTATCCAGGCAGATACCATGGTAGTTCTCAGTTATGCTCCAGGTTACGGCTAACCACATTGATTTGTATTTAACATCTATGACTACTATGGATTGTCACTCATGCTGTAAATTCCTCTGATGGGTAATTCCGTAATTCTGTGTTTGTTTCACCAGATGGTAATACTATCTAGAGTGTATATTAGCAATAATTATAATGATAGAGAATACAGAAACTGGTACATCCTGAATATTTTTATTCGACCGCACTAACCGCCGTGGTGGTGGTGTGATGGTCTACGTTCGTTCAAATTTTTTGGTAATTCCTTGTGCCGATTTGAACGAATCACAAGAAGAAGTTTTTTTCTGTGACGTGCGTATGACCATGTCAACACTCCTGCTTGGCGTTGTTTATCGTCCCCCAAGTTACCATCGGGACACACAGCTTTGCAATGTCCTCCGAGCTGCTGCCAGGAAAACAGCCACTTATGTGTTTATTGCAGGCGATTTCAATCATCCTGAGATCGATTGGGAGACCTTCCATTGGCCACAGAGTGCAAACGATTTTGTTGAGCTTGTGCTGGACTCAAACTGGTCACAAGTAGTCACCTCTCCAACAAGAGGCGACAACACCTTGGACCTGCTCTTCACCACAACTCCTGAAGCAGTTATCAATTGCACAACGGAGGAACCTCTAGGTGACTCTGATCATGCTATGATCATCGCCAATCTGGCTCTTGCGGGCAACAAAAACCTGAACCATCTCCAATCTGCTTCCTTCGATTGGAAGAGAGCAGATTGGAACCTGTACCACACTGAACTACAGCACCCAAACTGGCGTGAATTCTACAACTCTGGAGATGTGAATACTATACTCCAGAGTATCCTGGACTCAATATGGGCAGCATGTGCAGCATCAGTGCCACGTAAACAAAAAAGAAGAACCGCCCCAAAAGGGCAATTTGGGAAACTTCAGCGGTCCGACTTGCCAGGAGGGAACGTCGGACTGCTGAACGGGAATACAGGTTGCATAAATCAGACACCAACAGGAAGAAGCGGAATAAATCCTCCAACCATCTCAAGCAAGTGACAAAAAAGCAGTGCTTGAATTTGAACAGTGCATAGCAGCCAATCCTGACAGCAAGGTTTTCTGGAATATGTGCACTCAAAGCAGAGACCTCACTCTCCAGTGGGCCCTCTTCGCAACCCTCACACAAACCAGATCACTGACGACCCCAAGGAATGCGCAGAACTCATTGCCGAGTGCTATGCAAACATATTCACTGTTGAAAGTCAAAATGTACCATCTTCACCATCACTAACAGCAAACTCCATAACAACTATGGAATTTACACCTGCAATGCTGCGACGTCACCTTCAAAATAAGCGCAACTATGCCTCCCCTGGTCTCGATGGAGTTACATACCTGCTTCTCAAACGTGGCAGGCACTTCCTTTTACACCAGCTTTCTATTTTCTTCCAGTACTGTCTCAACAATGGTGCTACTCCGGAGCAGTGGAAAACTGCCAGTGTCATTCCTCTGTTCAAAAAGGGCGACCGCACATCACCTGTCAACTATCGCCCAGTCAGTCTCACTAGCTGTATTGCAAAACTGATGGAATCGTGTGTCAGAGAAACACTCTGGAACTTCTGGAGCTCTCACAGTCTCATCCGACCCTCACAATATGGATTTGTCCCTAACTCCAGCTGCAGTGACCAGCTTGTCGAGTTCCTTGAGGACATTACTCAGATTACTGACAGTGGCTCATGGGTGGATGTTGTCTACCTTGACTTTGCTAAGGCTTTCAACTCTGTGCCACACAAAAGGCTTATGGTGAAACTCTCTGCAATGGGTGTGGGGATGACCTTTTAAACTGGTTGAAATCCTTCATCCTCAGCCGAAAGGAGGTAGTTACAGTTCTAGGACAGCACTCTACACCATATGAGATGTCATCGGGTGTACCACAGGGATCTGTCCTTGGTCCCCTCTTGTTTGTGGCATACATTAACGACATAGATGCCAATTTAAGAATGCCACAGTATTGAAATATGCAGACGACATCAAGCTGTACCTTGAAATCAAGGGACAGATCCTGATGTCTACAACTCTTTCCTGCAATCAGACCTAGACACAATGCAGCAATGGATCACAGACTGGCAACTGAAACTGGCTGTGGACAAGTGTACCACCATGCATTTTGGGAGAAAAAACCCTGCGTTCACATACTCCCTCCACAACACTGATATCAAGAAATCCTCTTGCGAGCGTGACCTAGGCATCACTGTCAGCAGTGATTTGCGTTGGTCAAAGCATATCTCTAAGATTGTCAGGAAGGCCGAGGGTGTCTTGGCATCACTCAGCAGGTCTTTTGTTAGCCGCTCTCCAGCCATCTATTTAAAACTGTATACAGCTATGGTACGACCACACTTGGAATTCGCATCATCAGTTTGGAACCCCTATCTTGCACAGAACATTGACCCCTGGAATCTGTCCAGAGACGTGCAACCAAACGCATACCCCCATCAGACACCCTACCATATTCTGAGCGCCTTGTTTCCCTGGGCATGGATTCACTGAAGCTCCGGCGTTGGGCGACGGACTTGGTAAACACCCACAAAGTTATCAACCACCTCACCAACAACACACTGAACACCTTTTTGATCTCCATGTGTCTAACACACGTGGACATGCCTACAAAGTCAGAAAACAACAGCTCCCATGACTTTCGGAAACATTTTTCACGCTCAGGTTGCTGAAGCGTGGAATAAACTGCCTGCATCAGTTGTGACTGCCATGACACTGCATCCTTTAAGGCCCTCATGCTTTCCGAAATCCGTCGAAACTACACCTGATTATATATACACTTTAGATGAGTTGTAGTGCACCTGAGCACTGTACACAATTATAATTATTATTATTATTATTATTTGACATAAACATCTTTATATGACGATCTGACCATCTGCCAAGCAAATGGGAAGCAGTCATTGAAGGAGATGGTGAATATGCTCCGGAATAATCATTTAAAGATGTTTTTGTTACAAGTTGTCATTGCCTTTGTTGAATAGAGTTTGTTGGAAAAAAGCTGCAATAATTATGCACCAACCCATATATATATATATATATATATATAACTTTATAAAAATAGGGTAAAGTAAAATAATTTACTTGACCACATACCGAGCTTTTTAGAAATAGCAGCCAAAAATTTGGCTATTTCTTCTACTATTTCTTGCAGTAGAAGAAATAGCCAAATTTTTGGCTGCTATTTCTAAAAAGCTCGGTATGTGGTCAAGTAAATTATTTTACTTTACCTTATTTTTATAAAGTAATATTTCAAATATACCGTAAATGGTCGTTTTACATACCGAACACTGCTCGGTCAAATTAATTAATAATTAATTAATTTTACCCTTTTTTATTGACAATATATATATATATATATATACATACACACATATAGTGCAAGGTAATGAAAAGTAGAACAAAAAATGAGGTAAACCAGAATTGGTATTAGTTTGATGATCAAGAAATGGGAAGAAAGAAGAACATCTGTACATTAAGCATTCACTCTTCTGGAAGACAGGATTAGAAAATTGAGGAAATAGAAATGCATGTATATTCAACCACCACCACATATATATATAATATAATATATATATATATATATATATATATATATATATATATATATGTATGTTGTGTGGTGTGCGATGATGATATATATATACATGTATAATTATATGTACATATATGTAGGTGTATATATATATATATACATACATATATATATATATATATATATAATATATATATATAATATATATATAATATATATAATATATATATATCTATAATATATAATACATATTATATATACATAAATGCCAAAACCTTCCAGGCGAAGAATGCACCCCACAACATAGACTGGTAGTTAGTGACTTTAGGATCAGGAGTAGGAGGACAACCAGAAGACGACCAACATGGAGAAGAAGGATCTGGAAGCTTAAGGATCCTGTGAATGGGACAGAGATTTAGAGACATGTTACTTGAAGCCTTTGAAGAAGTAGAAGGGATAGTGTATCACATGGGGTAGAGGACAACTGGACGTTTCTAAGGGACAACCTGCTGAGAGCCACTGACCAGATCTGTGGCTGGTGCAAAGTCCCCTCTCGTCCCAAGGTAACGTGGTGGTGGAACAGTGTCGTAGACAGGGCTATTAGAGAAAGAGACAGACTTGGAAGCACTGGAAGAATGGTGGTAGCAGGGAATTGTATCAGACTGCTAAAAGGGAAGCTAGGAGACAGGTCTATCTAGCCAGAGGGGAAGCAGATACAAAAAAAAATTTGCCAATGTTTCTGCGCCGTGAGGACCAAAGACTGGAGGTGCTTCGCGTTGCAAGACAGTGTGGTGAGAGAGAATTGTGATGTGGTGGGAGAGAAGTGTGTTCGCATGGAAGATGGTTCACTTACGCTAACGAGGATGCAAAGAGAGAGGCTTGGAGGTGCCACTATGAAAGGTTGCTGAATAAAGAAAATGAATGGGTAAAAGAGAGCCTGCCGAACGTTGACCCAACAGAGGGACCAGCTATCAGGGTTGATAGTTCCTTAGTAGCTAAGGCAATTAGAAGCATGAAGACAGGGAAAGCCCAGGCCCATCAGGTATCACTGCAGAGATGCTCAAATATCTGGTAGTGTCGGCTATAGCCTAGTCACCTGTATAGTTAATCAGGTGATACATGAAGGAGTCATATACCCAATGACTGGTGTAGCAGCATAATAGTCAACTGCTACAGGTAAAGGTGATGCCCTAGATACAAATAATTACAGAGGTATCAAGCTGTTGGATCAGTGATGAAGGTTTACAGAGAGGGTCATAAGCCAACTAATTAGAGAGAGAGTTAGTTTAGATGAGATGCAGTTGGTTTCGTGCCAGGGAAAAGTATCACTGATGCTATATTCCTGGTAAGGGCAGCTGCAGGAGAAATACCTAGCCAAAGATAAGGCCCTGTACCTGGCTTTTGTTGACATGGAGAAAGCCTTCGACAGGGTCCCCCGATCCCTCATATGGTGGTCAATGAGAAACTAGGAATAGAAGAATGGTTAGTGAGAGCTGTGCAAGCCATGTACAGGGACGTGGCTAGTAAGGTGAGGGTGGAAATGAGTACAGTGAAGAATTCCGGGTAGAGGTAGGGTCCACCAAGGCTCAGTCCTCAGCCCCTCCTATTTATCATAGTCCTCCAGGCAATAACGGAGGAATTCAAGACAGGATGCCCCTGGGAGCTCCTCTATGCTGATGACCTTGCTCTAATTGCTGAGTCATTATCAGAACTGGAGAAGAATTTCAGGTGTGGAAGCATGGTTTAGAATCGAAGGGCCTTAGAGTCAACCTAGCTAAAACCAAAGTCCTAATAAGTAGGAAGGTAGACAAATCAAACGCCTCAGGTAGATGGCCCTGCTCGATCTGTAGAAAAGGTGTAGTAGAAACTCTATAAGATGCACCAAGTGTAAGCTATGGACACATAAGAGGTGCAGCAATGTCATAGGAAGGCTAACTAGGAAGATGGTTTTTGTATGTGGCAGATGCTCGGGAGCATTAACCTCTGAAAATCTGCAGAAAACAACTTCCGTCATTTTCCAGGTGGAAAAACTAGAAGTAGTTGATAGCTTCCTTTATCTTGGTGACCAAGTCAGTAGTGGGGGTGGGTGGGTGCTGAAAGTGTAACGGCTAGAGTAAGAATAGCCTGGGCAAAGTTTAGGGAGCTCTTACCTCTGTTGGTGACTAAAGGCCTCTCGCTCAGAGTAAAAGGCAGACTGTATGATGCATGTGTACGAACACCATGCTACATGGCAGTGAAACATGGGCCGTGACTGCTGAGGACATGGCGTAGCTCGCGGAAATGAGCTAGTATGCTCCGTTGGATGTGTAAGGTCAGTGTTCATAGTCGACAGAGTGTAAGTACCTTGAGAGAAAAGTTGGACCTGAGAGGAATCAGATGTTGTGTGCAAGAGACGATTGCGCTGGTATGGTCATGTGGTGAGAATGGATGAAGATAGGTGTGTGAAAAGTGCCACACCCTGGCAGTTGAGGGGACCTGTGCAAGAGTAGACCCAGAAAACCTGGGTCGAGGTGGTGAAGCACGACCTTCGAACTCTAGGTCTCACCAAGAAAATGACCAGAGACCGAGACCTATGGAAGTATGCTGGTGTGAGAAGACCCGGCAAGACCAGTGAGAACAATCAAATCAAATCATATATCAGAAAGCAGGGGTTAAGTGACCCATCCGTTCATGTCCGCTGTCAGCCTCGTCTGGCACCTGTGCCGGTGATACGTAAAAGCACCATTCACTCATGCTCATGGCCGTTTGCCAGCTCTGCCTGGCCCCGTGTCGGTGGCACGTAAAACACCATCCTTTCGTGTTCGTTGCCAGCCTCGCCTGGGCCCCGTGCCGGTGACACGTAAAAGCACCATCCGTTCTTGGCTGTTTGCCAGCTCTGTCTGGCTCCGTGTTGGGCACGTAAAAGCACCATCCGTCCGTGTCCGTTGCCAGCCTCGGCTGGCCCCCGTGCCGGTGACACGTAAAAGCAAAACCGTCCGCTCGTGGCCGTTTGCCAGCTCTGCTGGCAACCGTGTCGGTGGCACGTAAAAGCACCATCCGTTCGCGTCCGTTGCCAGCTCGGCTGGCCCCCGTGCCGGTGACACGTAAAAGCAACCGTCCGCTCGTGGCCGTTTGCCAGCTCTGCCTGGCAACCGTGTCGGTGGCACGTAAAAGCACCATCCGTTTCGCGTCCGTTGCCAGCCTCGGCTGGCCCCCGTGCCGGTGACACATAAAAGCACCGTCCGTTCGTGTCCGTTGCCAGCATCGCCTGGCCCCGTGCCGGTGACACATAAAGCACCATCCATTCGTGGCCGTTCGCCAGCTCTGTGTCTGGCACCTGTGCAGGTGGCACGTAAAAAACCCCACTACAACTCGCGGAGTGGTTGGCGTTAGGAAGGGCATCCAGCCGTAGAAACACTGCCAGATCTGACTGGGCCTGACGAAGCCTTCCAGCTTCACAGACCCCAGTTGACCCATCCAACCCTGCTAGCATGGAAAGCGGACGACGCTAAACGATGATGATGATGAATGATGATGAATGATATAATGTATGTGTATATATATATGTATATATATATATATATATATATATATATATATATATATATATAATAGTTAATCCAAACAAGAAAGCACAAAAAACAACAACAACACACGGACGTGGAACAAATATAGTATTATTGGACGCTCTCAGGAAAGAAGGAGGGTTTAACTTTTCAAGCGGAGCTCTTCGTCGGAAAACATAGGAGAAGGAAAGATCCAGAGAAGGGAAGACAGAGGAAAAAAAAAAAAATCGCAACGTAACAACGAGTCATATTTACACACACACATATATAAGTATACATCTGCATTTGTCTGTGTGTGTTGGACTTGTGATTTTTGTATTGTGGTTTCAATCCCTCACATTGCTTTAGTCCAAAAAATGAGTATCCTCATGATGGACCGGCGTCTCATACATATGCCACAGGATCCAGGAAACCAGCCTCATGAATCTATATGGCTCGTGAAGCAGCTCTCTCTCTCTCTCTCTGTCTCTTTCTCTCTCTCTCTCCCTCCTTCCCTCTCTCTTTCTCTCTCCCTCCCTCCCTCCCTTTCTCTCTCCCTCCCTCCATCTCTTCCCCCCTCTCCCTCCCTCATTCTCACTCTCTCGCTCTCTTCCCTCCCTCCTCCTTTCCCCCTCCACCTCCCTCTCCGCCACCCTCTCTATCTCTCTCTCTCTCTCTCTCTCTCTCTCTCTCTCTTTCTCTCTCTCTCTCTCTTTCTCTTTTGCACTCGCTCCTCACCTCGTGTTTCGGAAATATCAAGAGGGCGACTGACTGAATATTTGCAGCAGGTATTTTCTATTGTGTCTTCAGCACGGCACAAGCTGAACTGCACTGCAGGAAAGCATTAGACTCTACAACAGAGAGCTGCTGCCAGCTACCTGCTTCACCCCTGCACTACCGCCAACGCCACAACGATTGCCGACACAACAACTACATCACTGCTACCACCACCACCACCACCATCACAGCCGCTTCCACTGTTGTTGTCATCATAAAGCTCAAACAAACAACAAAGTCTACATGGTGCTTCACCTGCTAGAAATAGCAGGAAAAAAACTTCCTTAAATCACATCTTATGGTTACAAATAACGAAAAGACATCCGGGTGGGGTAGGACTGATTAGGGTGGTCGTGGCTGGAATGCCTTTATTATAAGTCTGCTCATCAGCGGCCAAACAATAGCAACAACAACAACAAAACAACATGTCATTATAATCCTAACAATAAACACTGCTAAAACTAAACTACCGCCAGTACAGATATCTTTACTGCTATTATCACCACCATGACCACTACTACCTCCGACTCTGCATCTGCAAACACCACACCACAGAAACAAACAATACTACAATCACCAATCCAAGCACCACCACCACCACCACCACCACCACCACCACTACCGCCACCACCACCACCAACCTGCCGCACGCCACCACCACCATCACTCTGTCTGCTGTTCCCGCTGCAACCACCACACCACCCTTTCCCTGCTGCCTTGCCCCGCTGCTGCTGCTGCTTCGAACACTGCTGCCAGTGCAGAAAACTCTGCTGCTACTGCTGCTGCTACTACTACTGCAGCGACATCAGTCACCATTCTACCTGGTCTCTTCATAAATGTAATCACATGCTGTGCAAGTTAGCTAAACAGATATGACATATATGAATATAGAAATATATATATATATATATATATATATATATATGAATGATATAATATGATATAATACATGCATATATATATATAATATATATATATATATAATATATATATATATATATATATAATATATATACGTATTATATATATATACATACATATATTATATATATATATATATACTCACACACATGCATACTCACCTACACTGT
>NW_021833921.1:7500-52918 GCF_006345805.1 Octopus sinensis | reverse complement strand
AATAACAATAACAGTGACGAAGCCGAATATTGAAGAAATCTCTTTCACAAAATACCAAATCTATTAAAGTAGAGCCGCAATTCTTTGAAGACTGGAGTTAACTCCCTTTGTTCATTGCCAAAACTCTTCCTCATTAATTGTATTTCTTGTTCTTGTTTCTCATGCACCTTGATTGTTTGATCAGTTCCACTTGACAACTGATATTTAAGAGAAAATCCAATCAAATATATACAAATGATTGGTAATTAACTGTCTAAACAAACAGATACAGCCTTTACGATTATGTGGACCTGAAAAATATTAATTAACGTTTGTTGTAGAAATCTAGAAATTCTCTTGAAGCTGTCGTTGTCCACTCTGACTCCAGTTCTCACATCTTCCTCCTTCACTCTTTCTCTCCATATCTATTACTATGTAAGTATTTATTTAAACATTTCTATTATATATGTGTCGTATTATGTACATTTATTTGTTTCGATGTGTTGAGAAAGTTAAAAGGAAAAAAATCTCACTAAGACAAAATTATACGAAAGGCTGATATTTTAATACTTTCATTGTGTTGTCGTTTTCTTTTAGACATTTCGGTTAATATAGGGCGTAACAAATATCAGAAAATCAAAAAAAAAATGTGTGTAATAGGTGTAAAACAACTTCCTATGAACGAATATGAAAAAAAAAATTCGCGCACGCGAAAGGGGGGTGGGGGAGAGGCCTCGGAAAATTTACATCGGGAAGTTCCGAAAGCGTCTGAGGAGCTGACCCGGGCACCAAAACAAAAAAAAAATAGTGTAATATGTGTAAAACAACTTGCTCTAAACGAATATGACAAAAAAAAATGCGCTCTCGCGAAAGAGGGGTGGGGGAGAGGCCTCGGAATATTTATATCGGGAATTTCCGAAAGCGTCTGAACCGGGCACAAAAACAAAAACAGCGTAATAGGTGTAAAACAACTTGCTCTAAACGACTATCACGAAAAAAATGCGCGCTCGCGAAAGGGGGGTGGGGGAGAGGCTTCGGAAATTACACATCTTCAGTCCACGGCCTTTAAACTAAGAAAAAATAGTGTAATTGGTGTAAAACTACTTGTTCTAAACGAGTATCAAGAACACACACTCACACATGAATCATAAACTCCGTATTTCGCAAAAAAAATAATAAAGAGAAGAAATTCTGGAAAAAGTGAAGAAATGTTGGATCTCCGCCATGTGAATCAAAATACGTGTCAGAAACATCTTGAAATACTACAGAAATTGGTTAATATAGGGCGTTACGATTATCAGAAAATAAAAAAAAAAATGTGTGTAATAGGTGTAAAACAACTTCCTATGAACGAATATGAAAAAAAAAAATTCGCGCACGCGAAAGGGGGGTGGGGGAGAGGCCTCGGAAAATTCACATCGGGAAGTTCCGAAAGCGTCTGAGGAGCTGACCCGGGCACCAAAACAAAAAAAAAATAGTGTAATATGTGTAAAAAAAAATGCGCTCTCGCGAAAGAGGGGTGGGGGAGAGGCCTCGGAAAATTTATATCGGGAATTTCCGAAAGCGTCTGAACCGGGCACAAAAACAAAAACAAAAACAGCGTAATAGGTGTAAAACAACTTGCTCTAAACGACTATCATGAAAAAAATGCGCGCTCGCGAAAGGGGGGGGGGGAGAGGCTTCGGAAATTTCACATCTTCAGTCCACGGCCTTTAAACTAAGAAAAAATAGTGTAATGGTGTAAAACTACTTGTTCTAAACGAGTATCAAGAACACACACTCACACATGAATCATAAACTCCGTATTTTTGTACATATTTCGCAAAAAAAAAAAAATAATAAAGAGAAGAGATTCTGGAAAAAGTGAAGAACTGTTGTAAATTCGACAATTTCGTTAAATGTGGGAAAATTACGATGCAATTAGTAAGAAATGGGGAATGTATAAAAATACGAGTGTGCACTTGAAATACTGAAACGAAAAGCAAATATCGTATCGAGAGGAAATGAAACGGCTCTTATTTGAGACGTAGTAAGTCTTTATTTCTGGTGGTTCTTCTGCATCATTAAAAGTTAGAATTAATATATTTTTCTAATTTATTTAATTTTGTGTGTGTGTGTGGAGTGCTGCTTTAAGCACCTAATATAATCCCTTGTCACATATTTTTATTTGGGGGAATTTTCAGAAATTTTTGTGAACGAGAATTCGTTCGGTCATGCAACCAAAAAAAGAAAAGAATCAACTGCGATTTATGAGCTATTTAGCTGTTATTTTTCGCACATCTCATGACCAGTATGGTTGTAGCAGGAAGAGGAGAGATATAGACTAGGCCCTCCCTGAGAAAGAAATGGCAAGGTGTCAGCTCAGGTGAACGTAGCGGCCATTTCAACATCACGTTGCCTTCTTCAGGACGCGCCAAACTCTTTGGAGGAATCTGGCTTTCATTCTCCACATCAACCAATAATTTTTCGTACGTTAAAATTTCCCCACTAAGGATTTTGATGCTGTTAGTGAGACATCAATATTATTTACTGACATTTATTCATCTTTTATGCTCACCTAAATATTAACGTTGAGCTAACCGTATATATATACATATATATATATGTGTGTGTGTATTTGTATATATGGCTCCCATGCAGGTGGCATGTAAAAAGTACCATTCAAGCATGATTGATGCTAGTGCTGCCTGACTTGCACCCGTGCCGGTGGCACATGCAAAGCACCATTCAAGCATGGTCGATGCCAATGCTACCTGACTGGCTCCATGGCACATAAAACGTAACCGCTACACGCTCAAACAGCATCCAGCTGTAGAAATCTTGCCTGATAAGATTGAAACCTTGTTCAGCCTCATGGCTTGCCAGTCCTCAGTCAAACCTCACAACCCATGCCAGCGTGGAAAGCAGATGTTAAACGATGATGATGAAGGTAGAGAAAGAGCGATATCTATTTTAGCAAACAAAGATACAAGACTGCAATGAAAACATCAGAAATCTAGTGTCATTTATATGTATATTGGTGTGTGTGTGTGTGGAAGTGTGTCTATGACAGACTTTATATTCCAGGAGTTGGTATTATGATAGATGTGTCTACTCTATGCTTCTACAATTTATGAAAACAGAAATGTCGTAAATTTGCACTTTTGAATATCTGCCTTTTAAACATACTTTATGTCTTATATTATTTTTTCTATTCTTTCAGAAAATCACATGAAGTTGGCTAAAAAGTATTTTTTACTTTTAAAGAATCATCAATATGTCTCATGTTTGAAAGACTCTGCAAAGATATTCTACAAACATATAATCCTGCTTCTATAAAACATTGCTGAATTACAGTAAAATATTTCCTCTGAGCGAGAGGCATTTCTTTACTTCTGAAATGTGCAAGAGATAATTTTCTCTTTTAAATATACTTTGATAGATTTCGAAACAGTATTTGCGACATTTTTAAATATTGGCATTGACCACATTTAGTAGAAATATAAGAGAAGTGATATTTGTTTGGAATAAACTATAAAAGCCAAAAGAAGCAAAATATCCATAAATTTTGGTGAGAGCAAAAATATTATTGAAAAGTTGTTGATCTGTAGAACTTGAAGGATTGATTATATTTTTCTTGAAGAGATGTCGGAAGGATTAAGAAAATCATCATATGACTGTGACATCTGCAAAGAGTCATTCTTGGAAGAAAGTAAATTCAATCAACACAAACAAATTCATGAAGAGGAAGCACCATATCACTGTACTGTCTGTGGTAAATCATTGTCTGACAGGAGTAGCTTTGCTCGTCACAAACGTATTCATACAGGGGAGAAGCCATATCACTGTAGTATCTGTGGTAAATCATTCTCTCATGCTCAAAGCTTAGCTATTCACAAACAAATCCATACAGGGCAGAAACCATATCACTGTGATATCTGTGGTAAATCATTCTCTGATGGCAGTAGCTTAACCAAACACAAGCGTATTCATACAGGGGAGAAACCATATCACTGTGATATCTGTGGTAAATCATTCTCTGATGGCAGTAGCTTAACTCGACACAAAGGTATTCATACAGGGGAGAAACCATATTGCTGTGATATCTGTAGTAAATCATTCTCTCGTTATCATAGCTTAGCTCTTCACATTCGTATTCATACAGTGGACAAAACATATAACTGTGATATCTGTGGTAAATTATTCTATCAAAGTGGTGACTTAGCTATACATAAACGTATTCATACAAATGAGAAACCATATACCTGTGATGTCTGTGGTAAATCATTCTATCAAAGTGGTAACTTAACTAACCACATACGTGTTCATACAGGAGAGAAACCATATTCCTGTGATATCTGTGGTAAATCATTATGTAGTGGCAGTAGCTTATTGAAACACAAACGTATTCATACTGGGGAGAAACCATATCACTGTGATATCTGTGGTAAGTCATTCTCTCAGGACAGTGGCTTAACTCAACACAAAAGTATCCATACAGGAGAGAAACCATATTCCTGCGATATCTGTGGAAGATCATTCTCTTATAGCGGTAGCTTAACTACTCACAAATGGATTCATACATGAGGGAGTCCATATTCTTGTGATATCTGTGGTAAATCTCTCTCATAGCGGTAGGTCAACTACTCACAAATGTGTTCATACAGGTGAGAAACCATATACCTGTGATATCTGTGGTACATCATTCTCTGAAAGCAATAGCTTAACTAAACACAAGCGTATTCATACAGGGGCGGAACCATAACCTTGTAATATCTGTGGTAAATCTTTCTCTCAGAACAGTGGCTTAACTCACCACAACCCTATTCATACAGGGTAGGAACCATACCCCTGTGATATCTATGGTAAGATGTTCTCTCGAAACAGTCACTTAACTATACACAAATGCATTCACACTCAAGAAAAATTAATTCACAGTGATATCTGTGGCAAATCATTTACACAAAATCATTCCTGATTTAAACGAGTCTTTCCTTATGAAGTGGGTCCATAACACAGTGATATTTGTTGTATAACATTTCCTCAGAAGGACAAAGGACGTATCTCATAAAGACATCCACAGAATATAGAAACTATATGAATGTGACATCTATGGTAAATCTTTGACATGAAATCATCCATTATTGAATCAAAAGAGCATTGACAGAGGAAGGAAAACATATCACTGTGATGTTAAACCTGAATCATTCTTTCAAAATGGTGAATTGTTTGTACACAGTCCTATTAATATGAAAGATATAACTGTAGCCTTAGCTATTTGTGCTAAATCAATCTATGAAACTGGATCAATTATTGAAATGTAAATGCATTCATACAGAAGAGGAACCACGATGATGATGATCCTCATCATTTAACATTCTCCTATTCTTGCTTCTGTGAATCAGATGGAATTCATTGATGGCGATTTTCTACATCTGGGTCCCTTTCTTGTGACCAATCCTCACCTGTTTCCAAGCAAGGAAATATTTTCCCTGGTGAGACACATTTTACACAGAAGACTGGAAATGAACAACTGCACAAGTATGACGGCCATGATGGCCCTTTACGAACATCACATAATATCTGGACAAGGGTACACACACATACAGACACATGTATGTCTGAAGAATTTCTTATAGGAAATATCTTACATGTTTTCTACACATATAAGAGTTGTAATTCCTATTAGGAAATGAAACACATGTAATGCTGAATAAATAATATCAAACTTTTCTCCGGTCTCCTTATGTGATTTGTAATTACCTTGCAAAAATATTATCCAAACCTCCCACAAAAATAATGTACGTGTAATATAATTTTAGAAGGTGGGTGATGTTCTGATGGAGAGATTAAAGAAAGGTAGAGAGAGACAGATGATGGTGGTGGTTGTGATGGTGAATACAGAGTGAAAAGTAATGTTTTTTTTACTTGAACAAAGTTTTTTTTACAACACCTACAAATTGAAATGTGTATTGGCTCTCTGACCCATCACCTTGGCTTACAAGTTACCACTGATGTGGTTTTCTGAGTAAGCAAAGTTACATTAAATTCTGACCCCTATATTTTACATATAAGGTATTTATTTTAGTATACACTTCTCGTGTTTTAGATAAGAAATTATGCCCATGTAAATTTTAAAATGTAATTTTTTTCTATTTATGAGAAAACTGGAAAAATATAAGCAAATATTTATTTTATGAGTGCTGTGTCTATAAAATTGTGCATAAAGTGTATTAAGTAATTACCGTATTCCAATTTCCTTCAGTTTTCAGTGAATAGCAGATGAGCGACTATCTTTTGATGCAGACACAATACAGGCTCCACTTTAGAGTGTTTTGGTTTCAGGAATAACCCAATACATTGCCTCACTAGACACCGAGGCCATGACTAGTGACCGGGACCATTTGTTTTTGGATAATGGATAAACAGCTAAAAGATTATATAAATATATATTTATAAAATTAAAGACTTAAATCTGTACAAGATGCAAAGCAAAAAGAAAAGAATTCAATTAAGAATGCATCTGATGAAAGAATATTGGTTTAAAAAACATACGACATAAAAATGATAACAATGAAGACTATAAGGAATATGAGGGAGATAGAGTGAATCCTTTCTTTTTGACAATGGTCGGGCATTGTCTTGGAAGACTAATGCTTTTCTGTTGATAATCTCCAGACGCAGTTCTTTGATTTTTTTGGTTCAAATTAGCCAGTTGACGACAGAACACATCAGAATTAATGGTCTGGTTTTATGGGAGAAGGTCATAATAAACAATGCCTTTATGATCCCACAAAGCACAGGTGTGTTGCCATGGATATTCATCTTTGGTTGCTTGGGGGATATTTCTTCAAACTACAGGATCAGTTTTGCACAACATTAAGCATGCAATCCATTTTTCATCTCCAGTCACAATTCGTTTCCAAAGAAGGGCATGCTTTCTTTCCATTTCAAAAGCATATCCCAAATGGAATACTGGTCCCAGCAGTTCTTTTCTGAGGGTTTCAAGCACCCATATATTAGAATAAGATAGAAAGAGGGACAGAGAGAAGTGTACATGATATGTGGTAGGGGCAACATATAATATTTATTACATCGTTAAAAACGTTAGTTGAAGTTGATGATATGGAGATGTTAGCAATATAATTTTAGCAGAGTGGTGATGTTCTGATGGTGAGATTTAAGGTAGAGAGAGAGAGAGAGAGATGATGGTTGTGGTGGAGGAAATGGTGATGGACAGTGCATAGTTAAAAGTAACTTGTTTTTAATTGAACAAAGTTTTTTATGTCATTTATTTGCAGAATCGTATGTATTTCTGTGTAAAAAGTACAAAATCACAATAATTTGATTTTTCTCCCCACTTTTTTTACATGAACAAAACGACAGCTTCCAAATATTGTTTTCTAAATGGGTAAGAAAGATCAAACTTTAAACCAGTGTTACACATTCATATCTATGTGTATACGCAGGTATATGTATGTAGAATACATCCGCACTTTTGGCACTATTTTGTTAGTAACAGTACGAACTATGTCTAAAGTATATATGTATCACTACGCTGAATGTAGTCCAGTTTGTGTAACATGAAAAGTAAATAAACACGTAAAAGAATAACAATGGCTCGTATTGAGTTGTCTATCCCATTAGAAGGATACAACACATAACATGGTGGCAGCGGTAAATAATTAATCGGAAACTGTGCCTTTACAACAAAACAGAAACACAACGAACCAGAAATTAACAAACAAAACATCGCTTCGTCTTCGGACACACATACACGAGAATCAAAAATTGCGACCCCCGTCACCGTACAGATGAATCTACATCCGACCATGAACTGGGACTCCGATGATATCGCGGAAGCGTTTAAGAAATTTAAACAGAAAACTCAACTAGCTTTCAAAAGTTTCCTGAAAGGCACGACTGAAGATGAAAAGGTAACCTATATCCTTTTATGGACGGGAGAAAAAGGCATAGACTTATTCAATAGCTGGGACATGTCAGAATCGTATTGCAATAACCCAGACACACTTTTAGAGAAATTTGAAAGGCACCTAGAGCCCAGATAGAACCATAGAATTCACAGATTCGAATTCCAGATCCTGAAATGACCCACAAGATAATTGATCCATTTTCGTAGATTGATTAAGCACGAATAGCTTAGGTTACAGTTATATCTTTCATATTAATAGGACTGTGTACAAACAATTCACCATTTTGAAAGAATGATTCAGGTTTAACATCACAGTGATATGTTTTCCTTCCTCTGTCAATGCTCTTTTGATTCAATAATGGATGATTTCATGTCAAAGATTTACTATAGATGTCACATTCATATAGTTTCTATATTCTGTGGATGTCTTTATGAGATACGTCCTTTGTCCTTCTGAAGAAATGTTGTACAACAAATATCACTGTGTTATGGACCCACTTCATAAGGAAAGACTTCTGTTTAAATCAGGAATGATTTTGTGTAAATGATTTGCCAGAGATATCACTGTGAATTAATTTTTCTTGAGTGTGAATGCATTTGTGTATAGTTAAGTGACTGTTTCCAGAGAACATCTTACCACAGATATCACAGGAGTATGGTTTCTACCCTGTATGAATACGTTTGTGTTGAGTTAAGCCACCGTTCTGAGAGAATGATTTACTACAAATATCACAGCGATATGGTTTCTCCCCTGTATGAATACGCTTGTGTTGAGTTAAGCCGCTGCTTTCAGAGAATGATCTTCCACAGATATCACTGTGATATGGTTTCTCACCTGTATGAATACGTTTGTGACTAGTGAAGCTACTGCTATAAGAGAATGATTTACCACAGATATCACAGTGATATGGTTTCTCCCCTCCATGAACCTGTCTGTGAGTAGTTAAATTACTTCCTTGATGGAATGATTTACCACAGATATCACAGTGATATGGCTTCTCCCCTGTATGGATACGTGTGTGTTGAGTCAACCTACTGTTATGAGAGAATAATTTACCACAGATATCACAGGAATATGGTTTCTCTCCTGTATGAATGCGTTTGTGATTCGTTAAGCTGCTGATTTGAGAGAATGATTTACCACAGATATCACAATAATATGGTTTCTCCCCTGTATGAATACGTTTGTGTCGAGTTAAGCTACTGCCATCAGAGAATGATTTACCACAGATATCACAGTGATATGGTTTCTCCCCTGTATGAATACGCTTGTTTGGTTAAGCTACTGCCATCAGAGAATGATTTACCACAGATATCACAGCGATATGGTTCCTCACCTGTATGAATACGTTTGTGTCTAGTTAAGTTACTGCTCACAGAGAATGATTTACCACAGATATCACAGCGATATGGTCTCTCCCCTGTATGAATTAGTTTGTGTGTAGTTAAGCTGCTACCCTCGGAGAATGATTTACCAGCAATATCACAGTGGTAGTTTTTATCTCCTGTGTGGATATGTTTGTGAATATCTAAGCTATGAGTACGAGAGAATGATTTACCGCAGATATCACAGTGATATGGTTTCTCCCCAGTATGAATACGTTTGAGTCTAGTTAAGTTACTGCCAACAGAAAATGATTTACCACAGATATCACATTGATATGGTTGCTCACCTGTATGAATACGTTTGTGTGTAGTTAAGTTACCTGCCTGACTGAATGATTTGCCACAGATATCACAGTGATATGGTTGCTCACCTGTATGAATTAGTTTGTGTGCAGTGAAGTTACTACCATCAGAGAATGATTTACCACAGATCTCACAGCGATATGGTTCCTCACCTGTATGAATGTGTTTGTGTCTAGTTAAATTACTGCTCTGAGGGAATGTTTTGGAAAACCGATTATAGCAGTGACTCGATCAATTCCCAGGGATATCTGAAGAAGGGATTTTTATATTCTGAAATATTATATCAGACTATGGATGATTGAATTACAAAGGTTATTATAATCCGTTCTTGTGCCATTCAATGCATTATTTTTACGAACAGTGTGCAATGCTTCAAGCGAACAGCAATTTTCCCCTAAAGGTTCAGTCTTTGAAGTTGAAAACCTCGACCTCTCCAAGACTGACAAATGTCAAGACACTGTTGACCGTTTTCTTCAATTCCAGGGGATTGTTCATCATGAGTATGCTCCACCTGGTCAGATAGTAAACCAGGAGTTCTACTGTGATGTTTGCGGGATGCTATTCATTGGAAAGGGCCACAATTCGATGCCTCCAGGGAGTGACAATGCACCTGCCTATTCAGGTGGCAAAACAGGTGTGATATCTGTGTTACTTGTTCCTTCTCGAGCCATGCCTGGCTCATAAGGGCCAGTTTCCTTGGCGTATAGGTTCCCCACCTGGACGGGACGCCAGTCCGTCGCAGGTGAGTTGCAAGATGCAGGAGGAAAGAGTGAGAGAAGGTTGTGGCGAAAGAGTCAGCAGAAGTTCGCCATTACCTTCTGCCGGAGCCGCGTGGAGCTTAGGTGTTTCACTCATAAACACACACATTGCTCGGTCTGAGATTTGAACCTGTGATCCCTCGACTATGAGTCGGCTGCTCTAACCACTAGGCCATGTGCCTCCACATCTGTGTTACTAAACAAAGCTGTGTTGACAAGATAGAACTCCGAGGTGAAAACATTGGTTATCTAGGCCATTAACATCTATATTGGTGTGTGTGAGAGAGAGAGAAAGAGCGTGTGTGTCACAGATTTAATGTCCAGGAGTTGCAATTATAATTATTGAATCTGCTCGTAATTTATTAACTTTTGGGTAAGTTTATTAGTTTGAATGCAGGTTAACTTCTACAATCCATTAAAACAGAAATGGCATAAATTCGCATTTTTTAATATCTACCTTTTAAACCTATTCTATGTCTTATATTATTTTTTTCTATTCTTTCAGAAAATCACATGAAATTGGCTAAAAAGTATTTTTTACTTTTAAAGAATCATCAATATGTCTCATGTTTGAAAGACTCTGCAAAGATATTCTACAAACGTATAATCCTGCTTCTATAAAACATATTGATCACATTTAGAAGAAATATAAGAGAAGTGATATTTGTTTGGAATAAACTATAAAAGCAAAAAGAAGAAAAATATCCATAAATTTTGGTGAGAGAAGAAATATTCTTCGATTGATTATATTTTTTCTGAAGTGATGACAGAAGAATTAGGACAATCCTCACATGACTTCTCAGAAGAAAGTAAATTCAATGAACACAAACGAATTCATACAGTGGAGAAACTTTATTCCTGTGATATCTGTGGGAAATCATTCTCTTCTGCAAGAAACTTGATTGCACACGAGCATATTCATACAGGGGAGAAACCATATCAATGTGATATCTATGGTAAATCTTTCCCTGAAAACTATAGCTTAACTAAAAACAAACTAATTCATACAGGGGAGAAACCATATCACTTCAGGAGGAAGACTGAACGATGCTTTCTTTAAAGCCTGTCGCTTTTTTTTTTACTTGTTTCAGTCATTTGACTGCGGCCATGCTAGAGCACCACCTTTAGTTGAGCAAATCGACCCCAGGACTTACTCTTTGTAAGCCTAGTACTTATTCTATCGGTCTCTTTTGCCGAACCGCTAAATTACGGAGACGCAAACACACCAGCATCGGTTGTCAGGCATTGTTGGTGGGACAAACACACACATATATATATATACATATATACGACGAGCTTCTTTTCAGTTTCCATCTACCAAATCCACTCACAAGGCTTTGGTCGGCCCGAGGCTATAGCAGAAGACACTTTCTCAAGGTGTCATGCAGTGGGACTGAACCCAGAACCATGTGGTTGGTAAGCAAGCTACTTACCACACAGCCACTCCTGTGCCTATATATATATATATATATATAATATACATATATGATGGGCTTCTTTTCAGTTTCTGTCTACCAAATCCACTCACAAGGCTTTGGTTGGCCCAAGGCTATAGTAGAAGACACTTGCCCAAGGTGCCACGCAGTGGGACTGAACCCAGAACCATGTGGTTGGTAAGCAAGCTACTTACCACACAGCCACTCCTGTGCCTTTGCTAGAGAAAGATGAGCTGGTGAAAGTTGTATGTATCATGGCTGTCTCTGGTCATCTCATTTCACCAACTGGCTTTTGCTTTACGAAATTCTAGTATTTTATAAGTGCAATATAGCGAGAAAGAGAGGCATATTGCCGAGAACAATGAGGAAACTGATGTAGGTAACTCTTCATTTAATTTTGACTTTTGGTGGTATAGAAGAGGTTAGGGGTGAAATAGGAAAACATATCAATTGGCCTGGCAGAGGGTATGTGTGGAGTGTCACTGTTGTCAACTACTGTTTTTCTGTGGGAAAATGCTGTTTTCAGGTTCAAATCTATATGCCCCAAATGAAATCCGCTATTTTACTTCCCAAGGAAAAGACTTTCATAACAATATGTGTGTGTATATATATATATATATATGCTCCTCCTTAATTCTTCTGTTCATCTGCTTCTACAACTCTCTCTCCTCTCTTTCCCCTCCTTAATTCTTTTGTTCCTCTTTTTCTCTCTCTTCTTTTCCCATGTGACCGATAGGCCAGATGGTTAGCCCTCTTTTTGCGTCTGACCACGGTCAGTGCAACATTGATATTCTTCCGTGTGTTTGTGAAAGCTCTGTATCTCTGCCGTAAGGCTTCATTTCCACACACACCAGCTGAATTCAATTCGTCCCCAGTCGAAAGACACCTGTTGTTATGTCCTGTTATTATTATTAATATTTTTATTGTATTTTGTATTTATATTTGTGTAACATCGTCTGTTTTTCCGTCCTTATTTTCGTATACATTCCATGCTTTCTTCCAAGGAATCTGATGCTCTTAGCTTAGTATTTCCTTGGGGCTGGCCAGATTGGAGCAATCTCAAGATTAATCAGCTGAAATTGCGAGGATGATCTGGTTCTTTACAGGGGACAGAAAGCTTCAAATGACCCGTCCTTTCTTTTTCATAAAGGACCCGTTTGTACTTTGGTGTGAAATAATTTTTTCCACACGTTTTTTTGAGTGCATTCAACGATGCTCAGTCCAAACCCACCACCCGCCAGATTCTTCTGGAAAAGAAGGGGGGGGACCTTGGAGTTTCCCACCAACAGTTTTATTTTGTATTTTGTTTTTTTCTGGGTTATTTTACATGCTTTCAACGTATGTGACATTGAAATTACACGTAAAGGGCTCCTTTCCTTAGAAAAAGAAAGATTCGGCCACTATTTCTTGCATGCCCTGCTACCATGTAACAGTTATTTTGAGTCCTTTATCGTAAATAGCTGTTGTATGGTAACAAGGCATGCTAGAAATAGTAACCGAATCTTTGGAGATGAGATACATTGAATGCACTGGAAAAAAACCTATGGAAAGAATTTATTTCAGTGAGGTTATGAACAGGTCTTTTACGAAATATTTACAGTATTTCTAAAGCCATCTTCACTTTAAAATATTTTTTAAATATGCCAAAACAATTTTTGTAATGGTATTCAATTGAAAATAATAAAAAAATAAATAAAATTGTCTGTTTAAAGAAAGCTAAAATATAAATACAAAAAAGCAAAAGTAGAAACATTTCCTGTAAAAACAACTTTTTTTGTTGGCAAGTTAGTCATAATGTGTCTAACCGAAAAGCTAGAAATTCTTCCTTTTCAGGGTTAAGTTATTTTTGGTGGATTTTCTCAATATGCACTGTTTTGGGTATTTATACCCCACAAAACTCCTAATATCTCAAGAACCAGTTGTCCAATTCACGCGAAACTTGTTTTATTCCATTTGTATTCACATTTCAGGAAAGTCTTAATTCTTAGTATTTTCCCCATTATGTGCCATTTTGGCTATGTAACATTGGAAGCAAAATTGAAGTTCATTTTTAATGTAATATATGTGTGTGTATAGGTCTGCCTACTTACAACTGCAATACAAGTATTAAGTCGTGAATAAACCATTATACTTGGCACTTGTTGGCCTGGAGAAAGGCTTTGATAGAATTCCTCTGTTGGCCAGACACCAAGGTTCAATAGAACCTACTGAAGCAAACCAACGTGCTTCTGGCATTATCACAGGCAAGAGCAAGAAGTCGACATTAAAGTTCATACTGTTTTCAAATTTTGGCACAAGGCCAGCAATTCCACGGGTGTGTGTGTTAAGTTGAATATGTCGATTCTAATGCTCAACTGTTGATTACTTCCACCAACCCCCAAAAGGACGAAAGACAAAGTCCACCTTGACAGAATTTAAATGCAAATGTCATGCCAGAAGAACCACAGCTAAGCATTTTCCCCAATGTGCTAACGACCCTGCCAGTTCGCCACTTTAGTTTCTTATTAATTACTAGTGGGACCCATGTAAATTCTACAGAATGAAAAAAATTAAGAGGACCTATTTAAGAAAGAGAGGATGATTTGCATTTTTATAGCATTCATAGTTTTAGCTTTCTTTGAATATACTTGGCATCTGTCTACATCCAATTCCTCACAACACCATCGGTGCCATCTTTTTCCTCTTTTTTATTACATCTTTTTAGTGTTCCATGCTCTAGATCTGTGTATCTTTTCTCAGGCAGCTTGCAACTGTGTCTCTTGTGAATCCATAGTTTAGGCTAAATTAATCCTTAGAAACAAATATCAATCTCTTAAGTGAGAAGACGATAAATAATTGCACAGAAGTGCAAGTGTTGAGTGATGGTCTCTATAAACCACCATCATCTCTCTCTTTCTGTGCCTTTCTTTAATATCAACATCAGAACATCACCCCTCTGCTAAGATTATATTTCTAACTATTCTCTATATCACAAACTTCAGCTAGCTCTTTTAAACATAAAATAACTATTACATTCCCCCCATCACATGTCATGCTTGCTTCTTTCTTAGTATTTTTGTCTCTCCCTTTTCTTTCTTTCTCTATTTGCCTCACTCTTTGTCTTATCATCTTTTCTCTCTCTACCCCCCTTTTCTCTAATAACGTGAAAGTGTTACTGACGAGCTAAGTAACAGAATGAGAAGCAGAATTATTATAAGATCACCTTACTCTATTTCTCCCTCCCTTTTCTCCACTTCTGTCCCCACCCCTCATTTATTCCACTAATCTGATGAAAGCATAACAGCTGGTTATTATATATATACATAAATATTATTTTTGTCTGAGGTTTGGATAATATTTTTTGCAGAGTAATTACATATCACATAAGGAGACTGGAAAACAGTTTGATAGAATTTATTCAGCATTACATGTGTTTCATTTCCTAATAGGAATTACAAACTTTTAGACAAAGAGAAAATATGTAAAATATCTCTTATAAGAAATTCTTCATATATACATGTGTGTGTGTGTGTCCAGATATTATGTGATGTCCGTAAATGGCCATCATGACCGTTATACTTGTGCAGTTCTTCATTTCCAGTCCTCTGCGTAAAATATGTCTCACCAGGGAAAATATTTCCTTGTTTGGAAACAGGTGAGGATTGGTGACAAGAAAGGGTACCCAGCTCAGGAAAATCTCCATCAATGAATTCCATCAGATAGACAGATGCATGGAAAAGCGAATTTTAAATGATGATGATTATCATCATTGTAGTGATATGGTTCCTCTTCTGTATGAATGCAGTTATGTTTTAATAATTGATCATTTTCATAGATTGATTTAGCACAAATGTCTTAGGGTATGCTTTATCTTTCATATTAATATGACTGTATAATTCTCCATTTTGATAAAATGATTAAGCACTGCTATCACAGTGATATGTTTTCCTTCCTCTGTCAATGCTCTTTTGATTCGTTAATGGATCATTTTAAATGAAAGGCTTACCATTGATATCACATTCATATAGTTTCTTTCTTGTGTATTTACAAATGTACAGAAGGAGGCAGAGGAGGAGTGATGTCTATGTTAACAAAAGAAGCTGTGTTAATACGACACGTGACTGAGGTGAAACCATCAGATATCTAGTGTCATTGACATGTATATTGGTGTGTGTCTAGGACAGACGCAATGTCCAGGAGGTGTTATTACGATAGATATGTTCCACTTTAGCAGGGTCTGGTTTCACTCCCACTGCAGAGTATATAATTCCAAAGAATTTGCACTCCTTTGCTTTGATCACACACTTGTCCGCATTGAGTTTGATGCCTGCTTGTCGGGTTTTCTCCATAGCTTCATGTAAATTGAAGTCATGTGTGGTCTCATCCTTGCCATGCACTTGGATGTCATCTGCTATTCCAATTGCTCCCTTGCAGCCTTGGTAGGTCTCATCTATTTGGCGCTGGAAAACATCTTGGCTCACCTTCAATCCAAATGGGAGTCGGTTGAATCGATATCTGCCAAAATTGTGTGTTGAAGGTAGTGAGCATGGATGACTTTGTCTATCTTTACATTCCAGTACCCATTGCTGGCATCCAGTTTGCGGAATAATTTGGACCCAGTCAATGATGGTGTGATTTCTTCAAGGGTTCGAATTGGATGGTACTCTCTTTTTAATGCCTTGTTCAGGTCCCTTGGGTCGAGGCATATCCGTAGGCTACCATTGGGTTTTTCCTTGATTACAATTGAATTCACCCTGTCTGTTGGTCGTGTCACTTTGGTGATTTTTTTTTTTCCATTCTGTCCAACTCTGTCTTCAGCTTCTCTTTTAGTTCTAGAGGGACGCGGCGAGGTGGGTGAACAATTGGTTTGATATTGGGGTCGACTGTTATATGGTATCTACATTTCACAAAGCACCCGACTGTATCGTCAAAGCATTCAGGGTACATGCTTATCAGTTCCTCTTTGTTTGTGATTGGTGGTCGGTCTTTGATAGGCATATCTCTGTCAATCCTGCTCGGAGTTGCCTTCACTTCACCATTGATTGACACAATATTTAGCTTTTTGCAGGTATTGAGTCCAAGAATTGCTGGACCTTCTGTTGTTGTGACATAAAAAGAACACTTGATTGTTTTTCCTTTGTGTGTCCCTGTGATTGTTGTTTTGCCCAGTTGTGGAATCCTGGTACCTCCGTACGCAGTGAGGATTACATCACTTGGTGTGAGGATTCCTTCTTTGACTTTATCCTCTTGTGTCATGTGTTCTGGGAACATCTTTTTGTGGAGGTTGACAGGCAAGATATCACTCTGGGCTCCAGTCTCAATCTTCAGCCTTAAGTCAATGTTTATTCGTTTCTTGCCAGACTTCTTTTGTATTCTTATTGTTGTGTATGCCTCATTTTTTTTCTTGTCGCCATTTCCCATCTCATGCACATTTATTGTGCCGACTGCCAAGAATTCCTCCTCTGAGGTGTTTTGTTCCTGTCGTTGGGCATGTATATCTCTTCTTCTATTTCCGCTCCTCTTTGAAAGTTGGGGCTTGTTTTTCTGGGATTTTGTCAACCTACACATTTTTTTGCAGTGGTTAAGTTTTCCACATGCTTTGCAGTGTATACCGAATGCAGGACATTTCTTCCGGTTGTCGAACTCATGCTCTGTACCACAGTACTGGCATGTTCTTTGTTTGCGGGTATGTTTCGTCCTGTGCCTAGATGCAATATCTACACTGCTGCCTAGTGAGCTTGTTTGTAAGGTAAGTGAGGCCATTTGTTTGGTAGTGGCTTCGAATGTTCTTGCAGTGTCTACTGCTTCTATCAACTGGAGAGCGTCCTTACCTATGAGGGATTTCTGAACTTCTTTATGAGCACACCCCCATATTAGTTGATCAACAATTCTTTTGTCCTTATCTTTGAATTTGCATTTTTCAGCAACATTCTTTAGTCTGGACAGGAAATTGTCAATCGTTTCTTGTTGGTCTTGTTTTAGGCCCTGGAATTTGAATCTGTGAATTTTATGGTTCGATCTGGGCTCTAGGTGCCTTTCAAATTTCTCTAAAAGTGTGTCTGGGTTATTGCAATCCGATTCTGACATGTCCCAGCTATTGAATAAGTCTATGCCTTTTTCTCCCGTCCATAAAAGGATATAGCTTACCTTTTCATCTTCAGTCGTGCCTTTCAGGAAACTTTTGAAAGCTAGTTGAGTTTTCTGTTTAAATTTCTTAAACGCTTCCGCGATATCATCGGAGTCCCAGTTCATGATTGGATGTAAATTCATCTGTACGGTGACGGGGGTCGCCATTTTTGATCCTCGTGTATGTGTGTCCGAAGACGAAGCGATGTTTTGTTTGTTAATTTCTGGTTCGTTGTGTTTCTGTTTTGTTGTAAAGGCACAGTTTCCGATTAATTATCCCACCGCTGCCACCATGTTATGTGTTATTTCGTTCTAATGGGATAGACAACCAATATGAAGCCATTGTTATTGTTTTACGTGTTTATTTACTTTTTCATGTTACACAAACTGGACTACATTCAGCGTAGTGATACATATATACTTTAGACACAGTTCGTACTGTTACTAACAAAATAGTGCCAAAAGTGCGGATGTATTCTACATACGTATACCTGTGTATACACATAGATATGAATGTGTAACACTGTGGTTTAAAGTTTGATCTTTCTTACCCATTTAGAAAACAATATTTGGAAGCTGTCGTTTTGTTCATGTAAAAAAAGTGGGGAGAAAAATCAAATTATTGTGATTTTGTACTTTTTACACAGAAATACATACGATTCTGCAAATAAGTGACATAAAAAACTTTGTTCAATTAAAAACAAATTACTTTTAACTATGCACTGTCCATCACTATTTCCTCCACCACAACCATCATCTCTCTATCTCTGTGCCTTAAATCTCACCATCAGAACATCACCACTCTGCTAAAATTATATTGCTAACTTCTCTATATCATCAACTTCAACTAACGTTTTTAACGATGTAATAAATATTATATGTTTCCCCTATCACATATTATGTACACTTCTCTCTGTCCCTCTTTCTATCTTATTCTAATATATGGGTGCTTGAAACACTCAGAAAAGAATTGCTGGGACCAGTATTCCATTTGGGATATGCTTTTGAAATGGAAAGAAAGCATGCCCTTTTTTGGAAACGACTTGTGACTGGAGATGAAAAATGGATTGCATGCTTAATGTTGTGCAAAACTGATTCTAGAGTTTGAAGAAATATCCCCCAAGCAACCAAAGATGAATATCCATGGCAACACACCTGTGCTTTGTGTTTGGTGAGATCATAAAGGCATTGTTTATTATGACCTTCTCCCATAAAACCAGACCATTAATTCTGATGTGTTCTGTCGTCAACTGGCTAATTTGAACCAAAATATATCAAAGAACTGCGGCTGGAGATTACCAACAGAAAAGCATTAGTCTTCCAACAAGACAATGCCCGACCATTGTCAAAAAGAAAGGATTCACCCTATCTCCCTCATATTCCTTATAGTATTCATTGTTATCATTTTTATGTCGTATGTTTTTTAAACCAATATTCTTTCACCAGATGCATTCTTAATTGAATTCTTTTCTTTTGCTTTGCATCTTGTACAGATTTAAGTCTTTAATTTTATAAATATATATTTATATAATCTTTAAGCTGTTTATCCATTTCCAAAAACAAAAGTTCCTGGTCACTAGTCATGGCCTCGGTGTCTAGTGAGGCAATGGATTGGGTTATTCCTGAAACCAAAATACTCTAAAGTGGAGCCTGTATTGTGTCTGCATCAAAAGATAGTCGCTCATCTGCTACTCACTGAAAACTGAAGGAAATTGGAATACGGTAATTACTTAATACACTTTATGCACAATTTTATAGACACAGCAATCATAAAATAAATATTCGCTTATATTTTTCCAGTTTTCTCATAAACAGAAAAAAATTACATTTTAAAATTTACATGGGCACAATTTCTTATCTAAAACACGAGAAGTGTATAGTAAAAAAATTACATCATCATCATAATCGTTTAACGTGCGTTATCCATGCTAGCACGGGTTGGATGGTTCGACCGGGGATCTGGGAAGCCAAAAGGCTGCACCAGGCTCCGGTTTTATCTGGCAAAGTTTCTACAGCTGGATGCCCTTCCTAATGCCAACCACTCCATGAGTGTAGTGGGTGCTTTTTACGTGCCACCTGCACTGGTACCAGGCGAGGCTGGCATCGGCCATGGTCGGATTGGTGCATTTTACGTGCCACCTGCACGGAAGCCAGTCGAGGCGGCACTGGCTTCGGCCATGATTCGGATGGTGCTTTTTACGTGCCACTGACACGGAAGCCAGTCGAGGCGGCACTGGCTTTGGCCACGATTCAGGTAGTGCTTTTTACGTATCTCCAGTCCAGGGTTCCTGGCATCTGCCGGGTGCCAATCATAGGATTGGTTCAATTTCGATTTCACTTGCCCCAACAGGTCTTCGCAAGCAAAGGGGGGTTGGCATAGGTGCCTGTCATCGGATGAGGTTCGATATCGACTTCACTTGCCTCAACAGGTCTTTGTGTGTCCAAGGGAGGAAAGGCATGCATAAGTGGGCTGGGCTCACTTGTCCTGCCTGGTCTTTTCATGCACAGCATATTTCCAAAGGTCTCGGTCGCTGGTCATTTCCTCAGTGAGGCCTAAAGTTCGAAGGTCGTGCTTCACCACCTTGTCTCAAGTTTTCCTGGGTCTACCTCTTCCATGGGTTCCCTCCACTGCTAGGGATTGGCACTTTTTCACACACCTATCTTCATCCATTCTCGCCACATGACCATACCAGCGCAATCGTCTCTCTTGCACACCACAACTGATGCTTCTTAGGTCCAACTTTTCTCTCAAGGTACTAACGCTCTGTCGAGCATGCACACTGACATTACACATCCATCGGCGCATATTGGCTTCATTTCTTGCGAGCTTACGCATGTCCTCAGCAGTCACGGCCCATGTAGCATGGCTGTTCATACACATGCATCATACAGTCTGCCTTTTACTCTGAGCGAGAGGCCTTTAGTCACCAGCAGAGGTAAGAGCTCCCTAATCTTTGCCAAGGCTATTCTTACTCTAGCCGTTACACTTTCAGCCCACCCACCCCCACTACTGACTTGGTCACCAAGATAACGGAAGCTATCAACTACTTCTAGTTTTTCCCCCTGAAAAGTGACGGAAGTTGTTTTCTGCAGATTTTCAGAGGTTAATGCTCCCGAGCATCTGCCACATACAAAAACCATCTTCCTAGTTAGCCTTCCTTTGACATTGCTGCACCTCCTATGTGTCCATAAATTACACTTGGTGCATCTTATAGAGTTTCTACCTACACCTTTTCTACAAATCGAGCAGGGCCATCTACCTGAAGGCATTTGTGATTTGTCTACCTTCCTACTTATTACGACTTTGGTTTTAGCTAGATTGACTCTAAGGCCCTTCGATTCTAAACCTTGCTTCCACACCTGAAACTTCTCCTCCAGTTCTGATAGTGACTCAGCAATTAGAGCAAGGTCACCAGCATAGAGGAGCTCCCAGGGGCATCCTGTCTTGAATTCCTCCGTTATTGCCTGTAGGACTATGATAAATAGGAGGGGGCTGAGGACTGAGCCTTGGTGGACCCCTACCTCTACCCGGAATTCTTCACTGTACTCGTTGCCAACCCTCACCTTACTAGCAGCGTCCCTGTACATGGCTTGCACAGCTCTCACTAACCATTCATCTATCCCTAGTTTCCTCATTGACCACCAGATGAGGTATCGGGGGACCCTGTCAAAGGCTTTCTCCATGTCAACGAAAACCAGGTACAGGGGCTTATCTTTGGCTAGGTATTTCTCCTGCAGCTGCCTTACCAGGAATATAGCATCAGTGGTACTTTTCCCTGGCACGAACCCAAACTGCATCTCATCTAAACTAACTCTCTCTCTAATTAGTTGGGTTATGACCCTCTCTGTAACCTTCATCACCTGATCCAACAGCTTGATACCTCTGTAATAATTTGTATCTAGGGCGTCACCCTTACCTTTGTAACAGTTGACTATTATGCTGCTACACCAGTCATTGGGTATGACTCCTTCGTGTATCACCTGATTAACTATATGGGTGACTAGGCTATAGCCGACACTACCAGATATTTTGAGCATCTCTGCAGTGATACCTGATGGGCCTGGGGCTTTCCCTGTCTTCATGCCTCTAATTGCCTTAACTACCAAGGAACTATCAACTCTGATAGCTGGTCCCTCTGTTGGGTCAACATTCGGCAGACTCTCTTTATCCCATTCATTTTCTTTATTCAGCAATCTTTCATAGTGGCGTCTCCAAACCTCTCTCTTTGCATCCTCATTTAGCGCAAGTGAAACATCTACCATGCGAACACACTTCTCTCCTACCACATCACAATTCTCTCTCACACACTGTCTTGTAACGCAAAACACCTCCAGTCCTTGGTCGTCACGGCACAGAACATTGGCAAATTTTTTCTTATCTGCTTCCCCTCTGGCTAGATAGACCTGTCTCCTAGCTTCCCTTTTAGCAGTCTGATACAATTCCCTGCTACCACCATTCTTCCAGTCCTTCTAAGTCTGTCTCTTTTCTCTAATAGCCCTGTCTACAACACTGTTCCACCACCACGTTACTTTGGGACGAGAGGGGACTCTATCCCCTTCTACTTCGTCAAAAGCTTCAAGTAGCATGTCCCTAAATCTCTGTCCATTCGTAGGATCTCTACGCTTCAAGATCCTTCTTCTCCATGTTGGTCGTCCTCTTAGTCCTGATCCTAAAGTCACTAACTACCAGTCTATGTTGTGGGGTACATTCTTCGCCTGGGAAGGTTTTGGCATTTATAAGTAGCCATCTCTCCCTTTGCCTGGCAAGGATGTAGTCAATTTGGCTGGTATGTTGGCCCGATCGGTAGGTGACTAGGTGGCTGGTAGGTTTCCTGAAGTTAGTATTGCAAATCATAAGATTATTTGCATCGCGGAACTCCAGCAGCCTGGTTCCCTCCTCGTTGCGGGAACCATAGCCATAGCCTCCATGTACGCCATGGAAGCCCCCAGCATGTCGTCCAATGTGACTATTGAAGTCACCAGCCACAAAGAGAAGGTCTGTCATTCGTCAACGAGGTAGTCTGCAACAGAGTGTCATAGAATCGGTCTTTCTGTCCATCAGGTAACCCCGGCTGAGGAGCATAGGCCGATATCATGGTTGCTAATCCATGATGAAGCACTAATCTAATCTTAAGTATTGTCACATACTCTGATTACCTCAATTACTTTATCTACCCATTTCTCAGCGATAAGTATACCCACGCCACCAACCCCGTCAGTGTTCCTTATATGTAAAATATAGGGGTCACAATATAATGTAACACATCAGTTCAAGTGAAAAAAAAACATTACTTTTCACTCTGTATTCACCATCACAACCACCACCATCATCTGTCTCTCTCTACCTTTCTTTAATCTCTCCATCAGAACATCACCCACCTTCCAAAATTATATTACACGTACATTATTTTTGTGGGAGGTTTGGATAATATTTTTTGCAAGGTAATTACAAATCACATAAGGAGACCGGAGAAAAGTTTGATATTATTTATTCAGCATTACATGTGTTTCATTTCCTAATAGGAATCAAAAACTTTTAGATGTGTAGAAAACATGTAAGATATTTCCTATAAGAAATTCTTCAGACATACATGCGTCTGTATGTGTGTGTACCCATGTCCAGATATTATGTGATGTTCGTAAAGGGAGATCATGACCGTCATACTTGTGCAGTTGTTCACTTCCAGTCCTCTGTGTAAAATATGTCTCACCAGGGAAGATATTTCCTTGCTTGGAAACAGGTGAAGATTGGTCACAAGAAAGGGACCCAGATTTAGAAAATCTGCATCAATGAATTCCATCTGATCCACAGAAGCATGAATAGGAGAATGTTAATTGATGAGGATCATCATCATCGTGGTTCCTCTTCTGTATCAATGCATTTACATTTCAATTATTGATCATTTTCATAGATTGATTTAGCACAAATAGCTTAGATTACAGTTATATCTTTCATATTAAAAGGACTGTGTACAAACAATTCACCATTTTGAAAGAATGATTCAGGTTTAACATCACAGTGATATGTTTTCCTTCCTCTGTCAATGCTCTTTTGATTCAATAATGGATGATTTCATGTCAAAGATTTACCATAGATGTCACATTCATATAGTTTCTATATTCTGTGGATGTCTTTATGAGATACGTCCTTTGTCCTTCTGAGGAAATGTTATACAACAAATATCACTGTGTTATGGACCCACTTCATAAGGAAAGACTCCTGTTTAAATCAGAAATGATTTTGTGTAAATGATTTACCACAGATATCACTGTGAATTGATTTTACTTGAGTGTTAATGCATTTGTGTATAGTTAAGTGACTGTTTCCAGAGAACGTCTTACCATAGATATCACAGGGGTATGGTTTCTACCCTGTATGAATATGCTTGTGTTTAGTTAAGCTATTGCTTTCAGAGAATGATGTACCACAGATATCACAGGTATATGGTTTCTCTTTTGTATGGATACGTTTGTGTTGAGTTAAGCCACTGTCCTGAGAGAATGACTTACCACAGATATCACAAGAATACGGACTCTCTCCTGTATGGATACGTATGTGATTGGTTAAGCTGCTGCTTTGAGAGAATGATTTACCACAGACATCACATTGATATGGTTTTTCCCCTGTATGAATACGTTTGTTTCGATAAGCTACTGCCCCTAGATAATGATTTCCCACAGATATCACAATGAAATGGTTTCTCTCCTGTATGAACACGTTTGTGGTTAGTTATGTTACCAATTTGATAGAATGATTTACCACAGATATCACAGGTATATGGTTTCTCCGTTGTATGAATACGTTTATGTATAGCTAAGTTACCACTTTGATAGAATAATTTACCACAGATATCACAGTTATATGTTTTGTCCATTGTATGAATACGTATGTGAATAGCTAAGCTATGATAACGAGAGAATGATTCACCACAGATATCACAGCGATATGGTTTCTTCCCTGTATGAATACCTTTGTGCTGAGTTAAGTTACTGCCATTAGAGAATGATTTACCACAGATATCACAGTGATGTGGTTTCTCCCCTGTTTGAATACATTTATGTTGAACTAAGCTATCCCTGTCAGACAATGATTTCCCACAGATATCACAGGGATATGGTGCTTCCCCTGCATGAATTTGTTTGTGTTGATTGAATTTACTTTCTTCTAAGAATGACTCTTTGCAGATGTCACAGTCATATGATGATTTTCTTAATTCTTCCGACATCTCTTCAAGAAAAATATAATCAATCCTTCAAGTTGTACAGATCAACAACTTTTCAAAAATATTTCTCCTCTCACCCCGAAAGGATGAAGGGTAAAATCGACCTTGGCGGAATTTGAACTGAAAACGTAAAGATAGACAAAATACTTCTAAGTATTTCATATATATAATATATATAAACTCGGTAGAAGTAAAGACCTGAACCCTTCAAAGGGATGTTTAGCATCGAAGTTCATGACGAAAATCCTACTTTATAACATTAAAAGGATTATATTTTTCTCAAAGTTACGAGGGAATCATCCGACGTCCTCTCCACACCCCCTCGGAAAAGATTTTCCCCACAAATTTCTTTATAATCCTAATCTATACCGTCTGAAAGGTATTTATATAAAATTTCATTTATAAAAACCCATTTTAAAGTTATGTGAAAAAAACGTCGGATCTTGTGAATGTTCCGAAGGTCTCTCCCCACCCCCGTTGCTTTCCGGGCCTTTTTGTTCTCAGATTCGTTCCCTACCCTCTTTTTTTTTTTACACCAGTTCCATTTATTTTGTTTTTTCGATTCCGTTCCCGGGTAATAATGCCAACATACAAGGATGTATATTGCAACAGGATCAGTTTCGGTATCACTGGAGGGGTGTCCGATCTGATCCCGTCACAGTCAATTTTAGCTAAAATAACAGAAAAGTCAGGCGATCTACGAACACAGCAAAACGGTTGTTTATTTCTGGTCGTAATGTAGAACTGGTGCACGTGTTCTGTGGCGGGAAACCGACAGCCGAATCTGCAGCACTGGTTGCTCGCTTTCTTGTTTGTTAGTCGAACGATTTGTCGGGTTCGCTGCTTGGTTGGTGAGAAGTCCTCAGAGAGACTGCCAATACACGTCCATCACCGGGTGCTGCAAGAGCCAGAAAAGATGAGGGAGCGAACCGCGTTTTAGGGTTCACTTTCCCGCACATGTGCATAAGGAAGACTTCCGGTGCGCAACCGGAAGTAACTCCATTCTGCGCATGTGCAATGAATCTTAGACAGCAGCATCAAAGCGAACTCGTGGAATTCAGCTGGAAAATTATAAGATTCCTGAAATACTGAAATTTTCACTACACTCGAACATTTCCACACATAGCAGCAAAACGGAAAAGATCGGAAAAGGGTTGATGATAATAACAATAACAGTGACGAAGCCGAATATTGAAGAAATCTCTTTCACAAAATACCAAATCTATTAAAGTAGAGCCGCAATTCTTTGAAGACTGGAGTTAGTTCCCTTTGTTCATTGCCAAAACTCTTCCTCATTAAGTGTATTTCTTGTTCTTGTTTCTCATGCACCTTGATTGTTTGATCAGTTCCACTTGACAACTGATATTTAAGAGAAAATCCAATCAAATATATACAAATGATTGGTAATTAACTGTCTAAACAAACAGATACAGCATTTACGATTATGTGGACCTGAAAAATATTAATTAACGTTTGTTGTAGAAAACTAGAAATTCTCTTGAAGCTGTCGTTGTCCACTCTGACTCCAGTTCTCACATCTTCCTCCTTCACTATTTCTCTCCATATCTATTACTATGTAAGTATTTATTTAAACATTTCTATTATATATGTGTCGTATTATGTACATTATTTGTTTCGATGTGTTGAGAAAGTTAAAAGGAAAAAAAATCTCACTAAGACGAAATTATACGAAAGGCTGTAATTTTAATACTTTCATTGTGTTGTCGTTTTCTTTTAGACATTTCATTGCACTTTTGGTTATTTTCTAAATTATTTGTAAAAACGTCGGATCAATCCCTTGTTTAGATAACATTTATCTTTCTTTCTAACGTGTAAATTTGACAATTTCGTTAAATACGAGAAAATTACGACGTAATTAGTAAGAAATGGGGAATGTATAAAAATACGAGTGTGCACTTGAAATACTGAAACGAAAAGCAAATATCGTTTCGAGAGGAAATGGAACAGCTTTTATTTGAGACATAGGAAGTCTTTATTTCTGGTGGTTCTTCTGCATCATTAAAAGTTAGAACTAATATGGTTTTCTAATTTATTTAATTTTTGTGTGTTGAGTGTTGCTTTAAGCACCTAATATAATCCCTCGTCACATATTTTTATTTGGGGGAATTTTCAGAAATTTTTGCGTTCGAGAATTCGTTCGGTCATGCAACCAAAAAAAGAAAAAAATCAACTGCGATTTATGAGCTATTTAGCTGTTATTTTTCGCACATCTCACGACCAGTATGGTAATAATTCTCTGCTTAAGTTCCTCTGGGCTTGCAGGAAGAGGGGAGACATAGACCAGGCCATCCCCCAGAAAGAAATGGCAAGCAACATCACGTTGCCTTCTTCAGGACGCGCCAAACTCTTTGGAGGAATCTGGCTTTCATTCTCCACATCAACCAATAATTTTTCCTACATTAAAATTACCCCACTAAGGATTTTGATGCTGTTAGTGAGACATCAATATTATTTACTGACATTTATTCATCTTTTATGCTCACCTAAATATTAACGTTGAGCTAACCGTATATATATATATATGTGTGTGTGTGTGTATTTGTATATATGGCTCCCATGCAAGTGGCATGTAAAAAGTACCATTCGAGCATGATTGATGCTAGTGCTGCCTGACTTGCACCCATGCCGGTGGCACATACAAAGCACCATTCAGGCATGGTCGATGCCAATACTACCTGACTGGCTCTGTGGCACATGAAAGGCAACTGCTACACGCTCAAACAGCATCCAGCTGTAGAAATCTTGCCTGATAAGATTGAAACCTTGTTCAGCCTCATGGCTTGCCAGTCCTCAGTCAAACCTCACAACCCATGCCAGCGTGGAAAGCAGATGTTAAACGATGATGATGAAGGTAGAGAAAGAGCGATGTCTGTTTTAGCAAACAAAGATACAAGACTGCAATGAAAACATCAGAAATCTAGTGTCATTTATATGTACACTACCGTCAGAAATTAATTAGCACCCTTGATTTGCTCTTCACTCAAGGTATGTGCTGTCACCTAGTGGCCATATCTCGAACTATTGCTTTGTTGCGAGTTCACTGTTGCGCAGAACGATGACGTAACTTTGTTTGCAGAGCAGTTTGAGAGTCTACAGCGTTATGATGTTGACATAGCAGTGCAACAACTTGGAGTGCGGATGCAGACAAATCTTCCTTTGTTTAATAGATATAGGTAGCGCCTCGCAAGGACCGAAATCACACCATACTAAGGTTTCTCATCGCGTAAGACGTTTTGAACAGCTCATAGGTCAATTGATTTAACCTATTTAATGTAGAAATTTGAGAAGTGCTAATTAATTTCTGACGCAAGTGTATATTGGTGTGTGTGTGGAAGTGTGTCTATGACAGACTTTATATTCCAGGAGTTGGTATATTAGATTTATAAACATTTTGGTAATGCAGAAATTGGATAAATTTAATGGTTCAAATAAAGAATTACTTCTACAATTTATGAAAACAGAAATGTCGTAAATTTGCAGTTTTGAATATCTGCCTTTTAAACATACTTGATGTCTTATATTATTTTTTCTATTCTTTCAGAAAAATCACGTGAAATTGGCTAAAAAGTATTTTTTACTTTTAAAGAATCATCAATATGTATCATGTTTGAAAGACTCTGCAAAGATATTCTACAAACGTATAATCCTGCTTCTAGAAAACATTGCTGAATTACAGTAAAATATTTCCTCTGAGAGAGAAAGCATTTCTTTACTTCTGAAATGTGCAAGAGATAATTTTCTCTTTTAAATATACTTTGATAGATTTTGAAACAGTATTTGTGACATTTTTTAGTATTGGCATTGACCACATTTAGAAGAAATATAAGAGAAGTGATATTTGTTTGGAATAAACTATAAAAGCCAAAAGAAGCAAAATATCCATAAATTTTGGTGAGAGGAAAAATATTATTGAAAAGTTGTTGATCTGTACAACTTGAAGGATTGATTTCATTTTTCTTGAAGAGATGTCGGAAGAATTAACAAAATCATCATATGACTGTGACATCTGCAAAGAATCATTCTTAGAAGAAAGTAAATTCAATCAACACAAACAAATTCATGAAGGGGAAGCACCATATCACTGTACTGTCTGTGGTAAATCATTGTCTGACAGGAGTAGCTTTGCTCGTCACAAACGTATTCATACAGGGGAGAAGCCATATCACTGTAGTATCTGTGGTAAATCATTCTCTCATGCTCAAAGCTTAGCTATTCACAAACAAGTCCATACAGGGCAGAAACCATATCACTGTGATATCTGTAGTAAATCATTCTCTGATGGCAGTAGCTTAACCAAACACAAGCGTATTCATACAGGGGAGAAACCATATCAATGTGATATCTGTGGTAAATCATTCTCTGATGGCAGTAGCTTAACTCGACACAAAGGTATTCATACAGGGGAGAAACCATATTGCTGTCAAGTCTGTGGTAAATCATTCTCTCGTTATCATAGCTTAGCTCTTCACATACGTATTCATACAGTTGACAAAACATATAACTGTGATATCTGTGGTAAATCATTATGTAGTGGCGGTAGCTTATCGAAACACAAACGTATTCATACTGGGGAGAAACCATATCACTGTGATATCTGTGGTAAGTCATTCTCTCAGGACAGTGGCTTAACTCAACACAAAAGTATCCATACAAAAGAGAAACCATATTCCTGTGATATCTGTGGAAGATCATTCTCTTATAGCGGTAGCTTAACTACTCACAAATGGATTCATACAGGTGAGAAACCATATACCTGTGATATCTGTGGTACATCATTCTCTGAAAGCCGTAGCTTAACTAGACACAAGCATATTCATACAGGGGCGGAACCATAACCTTGTAATATCTGTGGTAAACCTTTCTCTCAGAACAGTGGCTTAACTCACCACAACCGTATTCATACAGGGTAGAAACCCTGTGATATCTATGGTAAGATGTTCTCTGGAAACAGTCACTTAGCTATACACAAATGCATTCACACTCAAGAAAAATCAATTCACAGTGATATCTGTGGCAAATCATTTACACAAAATCATTTCTGATTTAAACAGAAGTCTTTCCTTATGAAGTGGGTCCATAACACAGTGATATTTGTTGTACAACATTTCCTCAGAAGGACAAAGGACGTATCTCATAAAGACATCCACAGAATATAGAAACTATATGAACATCTATGGTAAATCTTTGACATGAAATCATCCATTATTGAATCAAAAGAGCATTGACAGAGGAAGGAAAACCTATCACTGTGATGTTAAACCTGAATCATTCTTTCAAAATGGTGAATTGTTTGTACAGTCCTATTAATATGAAAGATATAACTGTAGCCTTAGCTATTTGTGCTAAATCAATCTATGAAAATGATCAATTATTGAAATGTAAATGCATTGATACAGAAGAGGAACCACGATGATGATGATCCTCATCATTTAACATTCTCCTATTCTTGCTTCTGTGGATTAGATGGAATTCATTGATGCAGATTTTCTACATCTGGGTACCTTTCTTGTGACCAATCCTCACCTGTTTCCAAGCAAGGAAATATTTTCCCTGGTGAGACATATTTTACACAGAAGACTGGAAGTGAACAACTGCACAAGTATGACGGTCATGATGGCCCTTTACGAACATCACATAATATCTGGACAAGGGTACACACACATACAGACACATGTATGTCTGAAGAATTTCTTATAGGAAATATCTTACATGTTTTCTACACATGTAAAATATTTTGATTCCTATTAGGAAATGAAACACATGTAATGCTGAATAAATAATATCAAACTTTTCTCCGGTCTCCTTGTGTGATTTGTAATAACCTTGCAAAAAATATTATCCAAACCTCCCACAAAAATAATGTACGTGTATATATGTAATCACAAGCTTCTTTGTTCAACTTGTGTATTTATGTTAGTTAGAGTAGTGGGGTGAGGGGGGGGGAAAGTAAAGGAAGGTGGTCTTATAATAATTCTGCTTGTCATTACATTACTTAGGTCGTCAGTAACACTTTCATGTGATTGGAGAGAAAGGATAAGGCCATGAGTGAGACGGGAAGAGAGAGAAGCGTGCATGACGTGATAGGGGGACATATTTAGTTGAAGGTTGAGATATAGAGGAGAGTTAGGAATATAATTTTAGAAGGTGGGTAATGTTCTGATGGAGAGATTAAAGAAAGGTAGAGAGAGACATGATGGTGGTGGTTGTGATGGTGAATACAGAGTGAAAAGTAATGTTTTTTTTACTTGAACAAAGTTTTTTTTACAACACCTACAAATTGAAATGTGTATTGGCTCTCTGACCCATCACCTTGGCTTACAAGTTACCACTGATGTGGTTTTCAGAGTAAGCAAAGTTACATTAAATTCTGACCCCTATATTTTACATATAAGGTATTTGTTTTAGTATACAAGAAATTGTGCCCATGTAAATTTTAAAATGTAATTTTTTTCTGTTCATGAGAAAACTGGAAAAATATGAGCGAATATTTATTTTATGAGTGCTGTGTCTAAAATTGTGCATAAAGTGTATTAAGTAATTACCGTAATCCAATTTCCTTCAGTTTTCAGTGAGTAGCAGATGAGCGACTATCTTTTGATGCAGACACAATACAGGCTCCACTTTAGAGTGTTTTGGTTTCAGGAATAACCCAATACATTGCCTCACTAGACACCGAGGCCATGACTAGTGACCGGGACCATTTGTTTTTGGATAATGGATAAACAGCTAAAAGATTATATAAATATATATTTATAAAATTAAAGACTTAAATCTGTACAAGATGCAAAGCAAAAAGAAAAGAATTCAATTAAGAATGCATCTGGTGAAAGAATATTGGTTTAAAAAACATACGACATAAAAATGATAACAATGAAGACTATAGGGAATATGAGGGAGATAGGGTGAATCCTTTCTTTTTGACAATGGTCGGGCATTGTCCTGTTGGAAGACTAATGCTTTTCTGTTGGTAATCTCCAGCCGCAGTTCTTTGATATATTTTGGTTCAAATTAGCCAGTTGATGACAGAACACATCAGAATTAATGGTTTGGTTTTATGGGGAAGGTCGTAATAAACAATGCCTTTATGATCCCACAAAGCACAGGTGTGTTGCCATGGATATTCATCTTTGGTTGCTTGGGGGATATTTCTTCAAACTCCAGGATCAGTTTTGCACAACATTAAGCATGCAATCCATTTTTCATCTTCAGTCACAATTCGTTTCCAAAGAAGGGCATGCTTCTTTCCATTTCAAAAGCATATCCCAAATGGAATACTGGTCCTAGCAATTCTTATCTGAGTGTTTCAAGCACCCATATATTAGAATAAGATAGAAAGAGGGACAGAGAGAAGTGTACATAATATGTGATAGGGGATACATATAATATTTATTACATCGTTAAAAACGTTAGTTGAAGTTGATGATATAGAGAAGTTAGCAATATAATTTTAGCAGAGTGGTGATGTTCTGATGGTGAGATTTAAGGCACAGAGATAGAGAGATGATGGTTGTGGTGGAGGAAATAGTGATGGACAGTGCATAGTTAAAAGTAATTTGTTTTTAATTGAACAAAGTTTTTTATGTCACGTATTGCAGAATCGTATGAATTTCTGTATAAAAAGTACAAAATCACAATAATTTGATATTTCACACCCCTTTTTTTACATGAACAAAATGACAGCTTCCAAATATTGTTTTCTAAATGGGTAAGAAAGATCAAACTTTAAACCACAGTGTTACACATTCATATCTATGTGTATATGCAGGTATATGTATGTAGAATACATCCGCACTTTTGGCACTATTTTGTTAGTAACAGTACGAACTGTGTCTAAAGTATATATGTATCACTACGCTGAATGTAGTCCAGTTTGTGTAACATGAAAAAGTAAATAAACACGTAAAAGAATAACAATGGCTTCATATTGGTTGTTTATCCCATTAGAAGGATACAACACATAACATGGTGGCAGCGGTAAATGATTAATCGGAAACTGTGCCTTTACAACAAAACAGAAACAACGAACCAGAAATTAACAAACAAAACATCGCTTCGTCTTCGGACACACATACACGAGAATCAAAAATGGCGACCCCCGTCACCGTACAGATGAATCTACATCCAAACATGAACTGGGACTCCGATGATATCGTGGAAGCGTTTAAGAAATTCAAACAGAAAACTCAACTAGCTTTCAAAAGTTTCCTGAAAGGCACGACTGAAGATGAAAAGGTGAGCTACATTCTTTTATGGACGGGAGAGAAGGGCCTAGACCAATTCAATAGCTGGGACATGTCAGAATCGGATTGCAATAACCCAGACACACTTTTAGAGAAATTTGAAAGGCACCTAGAGCCCAGATCGAACCATAGAATTCACAGATTCGAATTCCAGATCCTGAAACAAGACCCACAAGAAACGAGTGACAATTTCCTGTCCAGACTAAAGAACATTGCCGAAAAATGCAAATTCAAAGATAAGGACAAAAGAATTGTTGATCAATTAATATGGGGGTGTGCTCATAAAGAAGTTCAGAAATCCCTCATAGGTATGGACGCTCTCCAGTTGATAGAAGCAGTAGACACTGCAAGAACATTCGAAGCCACTACCAAACAAATGGCCTCACCTTACAAACAAGCTCACTAGGCAGCAGTGTAGATATTGTATCTAGGCACAGGACGAAACATACCCGCAAACAAAGAACATGCCAGTACTGTGGTACAGAGCATGAGTTCGATAACCGGATGAAATGTCCTGCATTCGGTACACACTGCAAAGCATGTGGAAAACCTAACCACTGGGAAAAAATGTGTAGGTTGGCAAAATCCCAGAAATACAAGCCCCAATTTTCAAAGAGAAGACAAAGAGATATACATGCACAACTACAGGAACAAAACACCTCAGAGGAGGAATTCTTGGCAGTCGGCACAATAAATGTGCATGAGATGGGAAATGGCGACAAGAAAAAAAATGAGGCATACACAACAATAAGAATACAAAAGAAGTCTGGCAAGAAACGAATAAACATTGACTTAAGGCTGAAGATTGAGACTGGAGCCCAGAGTGATATCTTGCCTGTCAACCTCTACAAAAAGGTGTTCCCAGAACACATGACACGAGAGGATAAAATCAAAGAAGGAGTCCTCACACCAAATGATGTAATCCTCACTGCGTACGGAGGTACCAGGATTCCACAACTGGGCAAAACAACAATCACAGGGACACACAAAGGAAAAACAATCAAGTGTTCTTTTTATGTCACAACAACAGAAGGTCAAGCAATTCTTGGACTCAATACCTGCAAAAAGCTAAATATTGTGTCAATCAATGTTGAAGTGAAGGCAACTCCGAGCAGGATTGACAGAGATATGCCTATCAAAGACCGACCACCAATCACAAACAAAGAAGAACTGATAAGCATGTACCCTGAATGCTTTGACGATACAGTCGGGTGCTTTGTGAAATGTAGATACCATATAACAGTCGACCCCAATATCAAACCAATTGTTCACCCACCTCGCCGCGTCCCTCTAGAACTAAAAGAGAAGCTGAAGACAGAGTTGGACAGAATGGAAAAAAAAGAAATAATCACCAAAGTGACACAACCAACAGACAGGGTGAATTCAATTGTAATCAAAGAAAAACCCAATGGTAGCCTACAGATATGCCTCGACCCAAGGGACCTGAACAAGGCATTAAAAAGAGAGTACCATCCAATTCGAACCCTTGAAGAAATCCCACCATCATTGACTGGGTCCAAATTATTCCGCAAACTGGATGCCAGTAATGGGTACTGGAATGTAAAGATAGACAAAGAGTCATCCATGCTCACTACCTTCAACACACCATTTGGCAGATATCGATTCAACCGACTCCCATTTGGATTGAAGGTGAGCCAAGATGTTTACCAGTGCCAAATATATGAGACCTACCAAGGCTGCAAGGGAGCAATTGGAATAGCAGATGACATCCAAGTGCATGGCAAGGATGAGACCACACATGACTTCAATTTACATGAAGCTATGGAGAAAACCCGACAAGCAGGCATCAAACTCAATGCAGACAAGTGTGTGATCAAAGCAAAGGAGTGCAAATTCTTTGGAATTATATACTCTGCAGAGGGAGTGAAACCAGACCCCACTAAAGTGGAAGCCATCAGAGACATCAAAGAACCTAAAGACAAGAAGGAACTCAGGAGCTTCCTAGGACTCATTCACAACATGGGAGCCTTCATGCCCAAGCTGGCCGATCACACTGCACATCTCCGAGAACTAAACAAAGATGACGTAGAGTTTGATTGGTGTGCTTCACACACACAGGATTTCAAAGCAATCAAAAAGCTCATCAGTAAGGAGACAACTCTGCAATACTATGACAGACGCAAAGCAGTAACACTCCAAGTCGATGCTTCTATGAGAGGAGTTGGCGCAGCACTGATACAGGAAGGTAAGCCCATTGCATATGCCTCGAAAGCTCTCTCGCCCACAGAGACAATGTACGGAAATATTGAAAGGGAACTCCTGGCAGTAGTATATGGATGTGAAAAGTTCCATACATACCTGTATGGAAGATATTTCAATATTGAAACAGACCATCGACCGCTAGAACAAATACATAGAAAGAACCTGACAAAAGCACCAGCCAGACTGCAAAGATTACTGTTACGGCTTCAAACCTACGACTATGATATCAGGTACAAGCCAGGAAAAGACCTGATATTGGCGGATGTTCTTTCCAGACTATCCTCACATGATAAACAGGAGATGGAAGGACTAAGCATAAAGGTCCACCACATTATAAATGTAACAACCACCCATCAGCAGACAACGAGTACAACACCTACTGCATCAGTGACAACACCCACAGAATCATCATCCCAATGGGCACCAACCACCCATCAGCAGCCCAACAACACACCTCAGACACCGGTGTGAAGCACAAGATCAACCAGATGGAAAAAGAACATCCTGCCACCGGTTCGATACCGTTAAAGAAAAAATATTTTCTCTTTTTGTTCATGATAAAGTTTTTTCAAAAGAAAAGAAGAAAAATAATGAAAAGATAAGTAACTAATTCTGCTCGATTACAAAGCAGAGGCAGAATAATCTCATGGTTTCTGCTGCAGGAGTGCCACCTCACGCTGACAATCCATTAGAGTAAGGAAGACTACTATATTTGTCTTCATTGCCAAAAGAACCCTTTTTTCAAGAAGAAGGGATGTTACACATTCATATATATGCGTGGGCGTGCGTGCGTGGAATGCTTCCCCGCTTTTGGCACTATTTTATAAGTATTACTACGCTGTGTCTAGAGTTATATAAGTGTCGCTGTGCTGAATGTAGTCCAGTTCTTGTAACATGAAAAAGTAAATAAACACGTAAAAGAATAACTATGCTTCGTATTAAGTTGTCTATCCCATTAGAACGAAACAACACATAACAGTGATGAAGCCGAATATTGAAGAAATCTCTTTCACAAAATCCAAAATCTATTAAAGTAGAGCCGCAATTCTTTGAAGACTGGAGTTAGTTCCCGTTCTTCATTGTAAAAACTCTTCCTCATTAAGTGTATTTCTTGTTCTTGTTTCTCACGCACCTTGATTGTTTGATCAGTTCCTCTTGACAACTGATATTTAAGAGAAAATCCAATCAAATATATACAAATAATTGGTAATTAACTGTCTAAACAAACAGATACAGCATTTACGATTATGTGGACCTGAAAAATATTAATTAACGTTTGTTGTAGAAACCTAGAAATTCTCTTGAAGCTGTCGTTGTCCACTCTGACTCCAGTTCTCACATCTTCCTCGTTCACTCTTTCTCTCCATATCTATTACTATGTAAGTATTTATTTAAACATTTCTATTATATATGTGTCGTATTATGTACATTTATTTGTTTCGATGTGTTGAGAAAGTTAAAAGAAAAAAATCATATATCTGTATATATATATCGGTACTTTTCTACAAGCGAGGTCCCGGTGCTAGCTAGTCGTGACTAGTCAATCTTAACGCGAGTGCGCGACTATAAATCACAATCGGATGGTGTTTGTTGTGTGCCACCGGCACGGAGGCCAGTCGATATGGCAAAAGTGACTGATAGAATAAGTACTAGGCTTACAAAGAATTAGTCCCGGGGTCGATTTGCTCGACTAAAGGCGGTGTTCCAGCATGGCCTCAGTCACATGACTGAAATAAGTAAAAGAGTATGTCTTACGTTGACGACATTGAAGTTGACGATGATGAAATAGATTTAGAAAATAACATATTCTACAGTGAAGATAATGAAATTGAGGCCGGCAGTGGGCAATTTGAGACGAAAATCTCTATAAATTACACCAATAACCAATTGCATGGTTCCGGTATCTGGGGACCAGTATTTTGTAACAGAGTATATTAGTAAACTTTCTTAAAATGACCAGGTGAAAATAAAAAAAAAAAGAATTGAAAGTGAAATCTCTATGTTATAAAGCTGAAGTTGTCTGTGTATGGCAGGTTTGGTAGCCTCCAACTAACACTATCTCCTCCGAGACCCTGCGGAGCAAGTTGACCAAAATTGAGAGTATGATAGAAGAAGGCTTGCTCTTCATTCCGTAGCAGATAAAATTCAAATCGGACCATGTTAACACCAAAAATTATTTACATCAAAAAGGTGCTTCTTTTTCTTTGTAAATCCCTATTTTTTACGATTTTTTTATTGTTGTGTCGCCATTTTTCGGTTTATTTCAACCAGAAAAATGTTCACTTTAAGAGAATAACAAGCTACATAATGCAACATTTTTACTTTTCAAAAATTCCAATTCTAAAGGGTCGAAAAGAACCCGAGCAACGCCGGGTTACACTGCTGGTAGTTAACATAAGGGAACAGACAAAAATGCTGGAACGAATCCAACCAGTCAGTAGAGACATCTATTGGAGAATTCAAGAAATACAATCATACAAAGGGAAATAACTTCTACACTACATCAACCAAGCTCCAATTATTAATTAAGGTGCTTAATTAACTGACTCACAGTTTCTATCTGAACAGGGTAAGTTGACAAAGATTTACTTTAAGGCTTTAATGATGATAATAATACTAATAATAATATTGTAAATCGTAGAATTCTGTGAATCTTTCGATGTTACAGTAATCATTTCGAAGCGAAAACATAAAAATATAAGGAAAATATATTAATTCGTCTTAAATAATATTTTCTTCTTTAGATACAAGACCTGAAATTTGAGGGCGGTCAATGGTCGATCATATCGGCATCAATATTTAACTGGTACTTAATTTATCGACCCAGAAGGAATAAAAGGTTAAAGTCAGCCTCGACGGAATTTGAACTCAGAACGTACCTCGTCTTAATTAATAACTTCCAAACTGAAGTGTCCCAACACTGCCCTGGTCGTGCAGACCTGATCAAAGGAGTTTATTTTTAACCAGACGTAAAATAACCCTTTACTTCATAGAAATGTTTTATTTCTACGTGGTGGAAATTTGGTTACTATAAGTTTACATTGAAGAGACTTGGTCGTTGACAGGAGCCTCATAAGTTAACGCAGTGAACCATTTCATACGAGGCAATTAGTGTTATCTTCGTCGGTGTTCTGTCACTGTACTACCCTTCCTCTATCTGCCTGGCAAATAAATTCTGACCCCACGTTGTTGGCTTGTCACCAGTAACCGATTTTCCTGTTGAAGCCTACAGTAAAATTACCTTGTTGGGGAGGGGTTAAGCCAATTTTTTAAAACTTCTTTTTGAATTTTCATGCTGCTGTTTGCCGTAGCTATCTTCTCTATATATAAACGGCAGTTTGTCTGTCTGTGTGTCTGACCACGGCTTTCAACTGGTTCTGATGAAACTTGACACACACATAGCCCAATGTCATAATTCAAAACTAACGCAGCGAAAATTTTGAAAAGTTCCCCCAGTTCTGAAAAAAATCGATAAATTCGACATGGGGGTCGAGAATCTAAGCTTTTTATATGCGACACATTTTCTGTTGTAGTTTTTGCAACTTGCAATCGGGAGACAGCTAGGAACATCGTATACACAGAAGTATTCGAGTGAAGAGAAGACATTGCAACCTACACATGTGCCTTCGTTCCCTAGAGGGAAAGAAATAGATTGGGATTAGTCGTTGCCTACTAGGGGCTCTTACATACCCGGGCAACGCCGGGCTATGCTGCTAGTTCAAACTAAACACAAGTGAATTGTTGCCTGTAGTGTTCTACTTTGAAAAACATGTTTTTCAATGCTTCTAATTCTTTTGTAATGAAAAAAAAAAAAAGCAATTGTCTTTAAAATAATATACACCGAATATCATTGAAAAATATTTCCTAAGCTCCAGTAGGGGCTCGCTATTAACTTAGTTTTTGCAATGTTGCGCCAATCAGCTCATTTGCATACGCAAGTCGCTGTAGGATCGACTACCTACGACTGGCTTGCGCAGATGCGCGTCTGTGCAAACCGGGTTCAGTCTTCGCGACTACTACCTACTATATATCTCTCTATATATAAACGGCAGTTTGTCTGTGCGTGTTTCTGTGTGTCTGTTTGCTTGTACCTTCACCCTGACCACGGCTTTCAACCGATTCTGATGAAACTTGACACACACATAGCCCAATGTCATAATTCAAAACTAACGCAGCGAAAATTTTGAAAAGTTCCCCCAGTTCTGAAAAAAATCGATAAATTCGACATGGGGTCCAGAATCAGAAACACAAACTGTCTAGGGGACGCAACTCCACCTTTTTTAACTAAAAAAAAATTTACCATCATTTTTTTCCATTTTTTTGCTATTTTTTGGCTATAACTCTCTAAAAATGCTTTATAGTTATTTCCCTTACAAACCTGAGCAACGCCGGGCGATACTGCTAGTATATATATATATCTCTATATATAAACGGCAGTTTGTCTGTCTGTCAGGTTGTACCCTCACCCTGACCACGGCTTTCAACTGGTTCTGATGAAACTTGACACACACATAGCCCAATGTCATAATTCAAAACTAACGCAGCGAAAATTTTGAAAAGTTCCCCTAGTTCTGAAAAAAAATCGATAAATTCGACATGGGGTCGAGAATCTAAGCTTTTTATATGCAACACATTTTCTACAGACTGTCTAGGGGACGCAACTCGACCTTTTTAACTCTCGGAACACGTGGGGTAAGTGTCCCAAAAAAGTCAAAAGTGACCAAACTGAACAAGCGAATGGAAAAGGTTTTTTGGTGCACACGACAAAAGCGGTTTATAATAAACCAAGAGTTTGCAAGTAGCGTCCGAGGACCCTTAGGGTACGTCAAAAATTTAAGGTAAAACGTTTGGGGTGGTAGTTATAAAGAAAGTTAAAACAAAAAGATGTATTTGAATAACTTGCGGCTGCAACAGCTATTGGCAGAAGTCTTGAATGTAACTTCTTCCTGGTAGGAATTGGTTGGGTTGAATTATCGATAGCTGTTTGATAGTTATTTGGGAGTGAAGAGAAGACATTGCAGCCTACACATGCGCCTTCGTTCCCTAGAGGGAAAGGACAAGATTGGGATTAGTCGTTGCCTACTAGGGGCGCTTACATACCCGGGCAACGCTGGGCTATGCTGCTAGTATATATATATATATGGGTTCTTTTCTACAAGAGTGGTCCCGGTGCTAGCTAGTCGTGACTAGTCGATCTTACAAAGAATACATAACTCGAGTGCGCGACTAAAAATCACACTCGCATGGGCTAGACATGTATGAGGTTTCTTTTAGCAAATAAATTTTTTAAACAAAGAAAATAAAACACAAAGTAAGTAATTTCTTTTGTTGAGTCTTTTATTTACTTTGTTTAAGACAAAACCCATTTTATTTGATATATATTCAGCCATTATATACATATATTATTATGCGTGCATCTGTTAATTTGCATACTCGCGCTAGGTAGTCGTTGAAGGATCGACCAGTCACGAGTACGCGCACCGGGACCAGTCTTTGAGTAGTACCTTTGGTAGAGTATGGAGGACTGGTTATGTGGTCATGCTGCCTCTAATTTTTATTTCATCCCCCTGCAATGCTTCTAGATGTCTCACCAACGTATGTAATGTTCTTGTCTTTACAAGCACCCCACAAGAAAATCTCTGTCTATAGATGAGTAGAGGCGAATTATATCCATTCTACCCGGACACAACCTGTGAGGTCTTCAGAGGGCTTGCAGCTATTGATTCTACTGAGGAGATCCTTCCTGCTCACAAAGACGTGTGTCACCATTTCCGTGAGTGGTCGTAACACCTGCTAGAGGAAGGAGTATAATTACTGTTGTCCCTTTTTAAATTGAAGGACTCATGAAATTGTAAGATGTATTCGGAGTCAGGATTTTGCTCGATGAGTCGACTCTACTTTTTGGGGTTTGTAAAATATTAATGTTGATGATAATAATAATAATGATAATGATTTTTTTTTTAACGGAAAGATGTTTGGGGCACCAAGTTTTGACAGACTAAATATAAAGAGGGGCCTTCACTGTGGGCTAGCTAGCAAGCTGGTCTTCAGAGAAGGGACTCCTGGTTAGGTGGGAGGGGCATTCTCCAGCCCTTCAGGGTGGGCACGTATGGATCCTAGAGGGAAGTTCAGTGCCCATGAAGAGAAGTGGGAGTTTTAATTAGTTAGCGGAAAGGCGGCAGACGAGTAACAATGCTTCTTTATCATTAACTCTGATCACTTCATAAACAGCCCATTTCACTTGTGGCAACTTTGCTCTGCGAAATTCTGGATGGCATCAACTCACTACTCTGGTCATGTTATGCCCACTATATTTTCGTTTTGGCTAGCTCCATTCCCATTAGCTTCTAACACCTTCCAACTCAATCTACTTATGCAAGCATGGACAGTAAATGCATGACAATGGTAGTGATATAAAATCTGCAATGTTGAATTACTTATGTTGGTCAACTATCCAGTTTTATCTTACTGCTTCTTTTCCTATTTCAGAATATCACAACATGTTGACATGAAGGAAATCTCTACATTCAGAAGTGTCTTTGATATTCTCATCACCTAGAGGAAGACAGCATATTTATAAGGAGCATTCATGAAGATTTTCGTGTGTAGTTACAACACCATTTGCAAAAAATGAATTACAACAAGTAATGCAAGGTTATGGCTTCTCTACTGCATGTGTATGCGTGTGTCTATTCAACTGATGCCTTTGAGAAAATGACTCACCACAGATCTCACAATGATAAGGTTTCTCTCCTGTATGAAGGCGATTGTGAGTAACCAAATGACTATTTCGAGAAAACGATTTTCCACAGATATCACACTGATATGGTGTCTTTCCTGTATGAACACGTTTGTGCTTAGTCAATTGACTCTTACAAGGGAGTAACTTACCACAGATATCACAATGACAAGGTTTCTCTCCTGTATGAGTGCGATTGTGACTAACAAATTGACTATTACGAGAGAATGGTTTACCACAGATATCACAATGGTAAGGTTTCTCTCCTGTATGAATTGCTCATTCCGGTCGGCCACAAAACAGTGTGCTTTCACTCTTGATGACGTCATACACTTACTGTCTTCTGTGTGTGCAAGGTGCTTTGAAATTGACATCATTATTATTAATTAGACTAATTAGTTATCGGTCTGTGATTTGTAGTTTTTGTCTGAATACGGTAAGTTGTCAATAAGTATTTTATATATAATGAAATTATTGTATACAGTGCTCAGGTGCACCACAACTTGTCAGAAAGTGCGTATAAAGCATATGCAGTAATGTACAAATGTCTGGAAAGTGAACAGTGTATGAGTCAGATACATTCTTGCGTGTGTATGGAGGGGAGAAAATCAGGTGTAGTGTTGGCGAATCTCAGAAAGCATGGAAGTTTTGAAGGATGCAGTGCTCCGACAACTAACAACTGATGCTGGATGATTGTTCCATGCTTCAGCAACTCTCAGTGTGAAAAAATGTTTCCTGAAGTCATGGGAGCTGTGCTGTTTTCTGCCTTATTAAATATGTCCACGGGTGTTAGATGGGTGGAGTTTGAAAAGGTGCTCAGAGTTATTGTTCGTAAGATGGTTAATAATTTTATGGGTGTCTGCCAAGTCAGCTGCCAGACGTCGGAGTTTCAATGTGTCCATGCCCAGGGAAGCAAGGTGTTCAGGATATGGCAAATGCCTGATGGAGGGTATTCTTTTGGTTGCGTATCGCTGAACGGCTTCCAGACGATTGATATCCTGGGCAAGATAGAGGTTCCAGAGCAGTGATGCAAATTCCAGGTGAGGTCTTACCATAGCTATATAAAGCCGCAGATTGATAGTCGGAGAGCGACTCACAAAGGATTTGGTGAGTGATGCCAAGACACCCTCAGCCTTCTTGACAATTTTAGCGATGTGTTTTGTCCAACGCAAATCACTGTCGACAATAACACCCAGGTCACGTTCACATGAAGACTTTTTGAGACTAGTGTTGTGGAGGGAGTAGGTGGACGCTGGGCTTCTCCCAAAATGCATGGTGGTACATTTGTCCACAGCCAGCTTGAGTTGCCAGTCCATGATCCACTGCTGCATTTTGTCCAGGTCTGCTTTCAATAGAGATCTATAGTGTACAGGATCTGACCTCTTTATTTCGAGGTACAGCTTGATGTCATCTGCATATTTCAGCACTGTGGCATTCATTAAGTTGGCATCTATGTCATTAACATATGCAACAAATAAAAGGGGGCCAAGAACAGATCCCTGTGGTACACCAGATGTCATCTCATAGGGCGAAGAGTGCTGTCCTAGAACTGTGACAACCTATTTTCGGCCGAAAGTAAAGGACTTCAACCAGTTATAGAGTTCGTCTCTTACACACAATGCGGAGAGCTTCACAATGATATGGCCTCTCACCTGTATGAATGCGATTGTGATCAACCAAATGACTATTATGAGAGAATGATTTACCACAGATCTCACAATGATATTGCTTCTCTCCCGTATGTGTACGTTTGTGTCTAACAATGTCACCACTGTAAGAAAATGATTTTCCGCAGATATTACAGTGATATGGCTTTTCTTCTTTATCAAGATTTTCTGATTCACTTAAATTATTCATCATGAGTGAATTACTTATCATACACTTCACAATGATAAAGTGTTTTTCATTTCCATGAATACATTTCTGTTCACTTTTGTCACTTCATTCAGATAACAATTTAATGCAATGTTTCTTCCATACATTCCACAGAAAGAAAAATATTCCGCTGTTCCTTGTTATAGACTGTATTTATATACAGAGGTAGACTTATTCATGAATGCTCCTTATAAATATACTGTCTTCCTTTAGGTGATGAGAATATATATATATATTGTATATATGTATATGTATATTGTATATATATATATATGTATATATACAAAATGAGAAAATGGAGAAACATACCTAAATCAATCATCAACCATCAGATAATACCCAATCAATACTTTATTAAACCATTACACAACAGCAATGACATTATACATAATATATTACAAATATAACTAGACATAGAAATAAAAATAGAAAATACAATACATTGTAGCTGATATATATTGTATATATATATATATATATATATATATATATATATTGTATATATATAATATATATATATATATATATTGTATATATATATATATATATATATATATTGTATATATTATATTGATATATATATATATTGGATATATATATATAGATATTGTATATATATATATATATTATATATATATATATATGTATATATATATATATGTATATATATATATATATTGTATATATATATATATTTTATATATATATATATGGTATATATATAGATATATTGTATAAATATATAGTGTATATATATATATATATATATGTATATATATATATATATTATTGTATTATATAGATATATTGTATATATAGATATATGTATACAATATATATATATATATACGATAATATATATATTGTATACAATATATATATATATATATTGTATACAATATATATATTATATATATATATACAATATATATATATATATATATGTATATATATATATATATATACAATATATATATATTGTATAAAGTTACTCCAACCGCAGAACGGGGCGCCGCTGCGTGGTGCCAAGGATTCCAACATCACCATCAAAATACAGGTCCAGATACTGCAACAGCTTGGGTTTCAGAGGACCACAGCTCTTTAACATCCTCCCTAAATGCCTGAGAGACTTACATGGTGTGGATGTGGGTTTCTTTAAAACTAAAACTGGATCTCTTCTGTTGGGAGTCCCAGATGAACCTACCTCACGACAGGAGA
>NW_021833921.1:0-2500 GCF_006345805.1 Octopus sinensis | reverse complement strand
TTACTCCCTGGAAAGTGACGGAAGTTGGTCTCAGAGCATTTTCAGTGTTTATTGTTCCTGAGCATCTGCTACATACAAAAACCATCTTCCTAGTTCGCCTTCCTTTGACATTGCTGCACATCTTATGTGTCCATAGCTTACACTTGGTGCATCTTATAGAGTTTCTACCTACACCTTTTCTACAGATTGAGCAGGGCCATCTACCTGAAGGCGTTTGTGATTTGTCTACCTTCCTACTGATTACGACTTTGGTTTTAGCTAGATTGACTCTGAGGCCCTTCGATTCTAATCCTTGTTTCCACACCTGAAACTTCTCCTCCAGTTCTGATAGCGACTCAGCAATTAGAGCAAGGTCATCAGCATAGAGGAGCTCCCAAGGGCATCCTGTCTTCAATTCCTCCGTTATTGCCTGGAGGACTATGATAAATAGGAGGGGGCTGAGGACTGAGCCTTGGTGGACCCCTACCTCTACCCGGAATTCTGCACTGTACTCGTTGCCAACCCTCACCTTACTAGCAGCGTCCCTGTACATGGCTTGCACAGCTCTCACTAACCATTCATCTATCCCTAGTTTCCTCATTGCCCACCAGATAAGGGATCGGGGGACCCTGTCGAAGGCTTTCTCCATGTCAACAAAAGCCAGGTACAGGGGCTTATCTTTGGCTAGGTATTTCTCCTGCAGCTGCCTTACCAGGATTATAGCATCAGTAGTACTTTTCCCTGGCACAAACCCAAACTGCATCTCATCTAAACTAACTCTCTCTCTAATTAGTTGGGCTATGACCTGATCCAACAGCTTGATACCTCTGTAGTTATTTGTATCTAGGGCGTCACCTTTACCTTTGTAGCAGTTGACTATTATGCTGCTACACCAGTCATTGGGTATGACTCCTTTGTGTATCACCTGATTAACTATACGGGTGACTAGGCTATAGCCGACACTACCAGACATTTTGAGCATCTCTGCAGTGATTCCTGATGGGCCTGGGCTTTCCCTGTCTTCATGCTTCTAATTGCCTTAGCTACCACGGAACTATCAACTCGAATAGCTGGTCCCTCTGTTGGGTCAACATTCGGCAGACTCTCTTTATCCATTCATTTTCTTTATCAGCAACCTTTCATAGTGGCATCTCCAAACCTCTCTCTTTGCATCCTCATTTAGCGCAAGTGAACCATCTTCCATGCGAACACACTCTCTCCTACCACATCACGATTCTCTCTCACACACTGTCTTGCAACGCGAAACACCTCCAGTCTTTGGTCCTCACGGCGCAGAACATTGGCAAATTTTTTCTTATCTGCTTCCCCTCTGGCTAAATAAACCTGTCTCCTAGCTTCTCTTTTGGCAGTCTGATACAATTCCCTGCTACCCCCATTTTTCCAGACCTTCATTCCTGTCTCTTTTCTCTAATAGCCCTATCTACAATATTGTTCCACCACCACGTTATTCTAGGTCGAGAGGGGACTTTGCACCAGCCACAGATCTGGTCAGTGGCTCTCAGCAGGTGTCCCTTAGAAACGTCCAGCTGTCTTTCCCCTGTGATGCTCTATCCCCTTCTACTTCGTCAAAGGCTTCAAGTAATATGTCCCTAAATCTCTGTCCATTTGCAGGATCTTTAAGCTTCAGATCCTTCTTCTCCATATTGGTCGTCTTCTGGTTGTCCTCCTAGTCCTGATCCTAATGTCACTAACTACCAGTCTATGTTGTGGGGTACATTCTTCACCTGGAAGGTTTTGGCATTTATAAGCAGCCATCTCTCCCTTTGCTTTGCAAGGATGTAGTCAATTTGGCTGGTATGTTGGCCCGATCGGTAAGTGACTAGGTGGCTGGTAGGTTTCCTGAAGTTAGTGTTGCAAATCATAAGATTATTTGCATCGCAGAACTCCAGCAGCCTGGTCCCTCCTCGTTGCGGGAGCCATAGCTATAGCCTCCATGTACGCCATGGAAGCCCCCAGCATGTCGTCCAACGTGACCATTGAAGTCACCAGCCACAAAGATAAGGTCTCTGTCGTTCGTCAACGAGGTAGTCTGCAGTAGAGTGTCATAGAATCGGTCTTTCTGTCCATCGGGTAACCCCGGCTGAGGAGCATAGGCCGATATAATGGTTGCTAATCCATGATGAAGCACTAATCTAATCTTAAGTATTCTGTCACATACTCTGATTACCTCAATTACTTTATCTACCCTTTCTCAGCGATAAGTATACCCACGCCACCAACCCCGTCAGTGTTCCCTGCCCAGAAAATCTTGTACCTGCGTTCCTTGCCTGTGAGGAACCTAGCTGATCTCCTCTCCACCTATATCTTGCATGCAACATATATCCACACATCTCCGTTTAAGCATCTCGACTATCTCAATATATTGTATATATATACATACATATTACTCTTTTACTCTTTTATTTGTTTCAGTCATTTGACTGCGGCCATGCTGGAGCACCGCCTTTAGTCGAGCAAATCGACCCTGTACTTATTCTAAGCCCAGTACTTATTCTATCGG
>NW_021833920.1:17500-53470 GCF_006345805.1 Octopus sinensis | reverse complement strand
AGTCCGGTGCTCCCGTAGGTACATCAGAACAAGGTAAATACCTAGTAAGTCTGTAGCTTGTGCAGAATCCGGTGCTCCCGTAGGTACATCAGAACAAGGTCAATACCTAGTAAGTCTGTAGCTTGTGCAGAGACCGGTGCTCCCGTAGGTACATCAGAACAATGAAATACCTAGTAAATCTGTAGCTTGTACAGAATCCGGTGCTCCCGTAGGTACATCAGAACAAGGTAAATAGCTAGTAAGTCTGTAGCTTGTGCAGAGTCCGGTGCTCCCGTAGGTACATCAGAACAAGTTAAATACCTAGTAAGTCTGTAGTTTGTGCAGAGACCGGTGCTCCCGTAGGTACATCAGAACAAGGTAAATACCTTGTAAGTCTGTAGCTTGTGCAGAGTCCGGTGCCCCCATAGGTACATGAGAACAAGGTAAATACCTAGTAAGTCTGTACCTTGTGCAGAGACCAGTGCTCCCGTAGGTACATCAGAAAAGGTATATACCTAGTCAGTCTGTATCATGTGCAGAGTCCGGTGCTCCCGTAGGTACATCAGAACAAGGTAAATACCTTGTCAGTCTGTATCTTGTGCAGAGTCCGGTGCTCCCGTATGTACATCAGAACAAGGTAAATAGCTAGTAAGTCTATAGCTTGTGCAGAGTCCGGTGCTCCCGTAGGTACATCAGAACAAGGAAAATACCTAGTAAGTATGTACCTTGTGCAGAATCCGATGCTCCCGTAGGTACATCAGAACAAGGTTAATACCTAATAAGTCTGTAGCTTGTGCAGAGACCGGTGCTCCCGTAGGTACATCAGAACAAGGTAAATACCTAGTAAGTCTGTAGCTTATGCAGAGACCGGTGCTCCCGTAGGTGCATCAGAACAAGTTATATACCTAGTAAATCTGTAGCTTGTGCAGAGTCCGGTGCTCCCGTAGGTACATCAGAACAAGGTAAATACCTAGTAAGTCTGTAGCTTGTGCAGAATCCGGTGCTCCCGTAGGTATATCAGAACAAGGTAAATAACTAGTAAGTCTGTAGCTTGTGCAGAGACCGGTGCTCCCGTAGGTACATCAGAACAAGGTAAATCACCTAGTAAGTCTGTAGCTTGTGCAGAATCCGGTGCTCCCGTAGGTACATGAGAACAAGGTAAATACCTAGTAAGTCTGTAGCTTGTGCAGAAACCGGTGCACCCGTATGTACATCAGAACAAGGTAAATACCTAGTAAGTCTGTAGCTTGTGCAGAGACCGGTGCTCCCGTAGGTACATCAGAACAAGGTAAATATCTTGTAAGTCTGTAGCTTGTGCAGAGTCCGGTGCCCCCATAGGTACATCAGAAGAAGTTAAATACTTAGTAAGTCTGTAGCTTGTGCAGAGACCGGTGCTCCCGTAGGTACATCAGAACAAGGTAAATAACTAGTAAGTCTGTACCTTGTGCAGAGTCCGGTGCTCCCGTAGGTACATCAGAAATAGGTAAATACCTAGTAAGTCTTTAGCTTATGCAGAATTCGGTGCTCTCGTAGGTACATCAGAACAAAGTAAATACCTAGTAAGTCTGTAGCTTGTGCAGAATCCACTGCTCCCGTAGGTACATCAGAACAAGGTAAATACTTAGTAAGTCTGTAGCTTGTGCAGAATCCGGTGTTCCCGTAGGTACATCAGAGCAAGGTAAATACCTAGTCAGTCTGTATCATGTGCAGAGTCCGGTGCTCCCGTAAGTACATCAGAACAAGGTAAATATCTTGTCAGTCTGTATCTTGTGCAGAGTCCGGTGCTCCCGTATGTACATCAGAACAAGGTAAATAGCTAGTAAGTCTGTAGCTTGTGCAGAGTCCGGTGCTCCCGTAGGTACATCAGAACAAGGTAAATTCCTAGTAAGTCTGTAGCTTGTGCAGAATCCGGTGCTCCCGTGGGTACATCAGAACAAGGTAAATAGCTGGTATGTACCTTGTGCAGAGTCCGGTGCTCCCGTAGGTACATCAGAAAAAGGTAAATACCTAGTAAGTCTTTAGCTTTTGCAGAATCAGGTGCGCTCGTAGGTACATCAGAACAAGGTAAATAGCTAGTAAGTATGTACCTTGTGCAGAGTCCGGTGCTCCCGTAGGTACATCAGAAAAAGGTAAATACCTAGTAAGTCTTTAGCTTGTGCAGAATCAGGTGCGCTCGTAGGTACATCAGAACAAGGTAAAAACCTAGTAAGTCTGTACCTTGTGCAGAGTCCGGTGCTCCCGTAGGTACATCAGAACAAGGTAAATACCTAGTAAGTCTTTAGCTTGTGCAGAATCCAGTGCTCTCGTAGGTACATCAGAACAAGGTAAATACCTAGTAAGTCTGTACCTTGTGCAGAGTCCGGTGCTCCCGTAGGTACATCAGAACAAGGTAAAAACCTAGTAAGTCTGTACCATGTGCAGAGTCCAGTGCTCCCGTAGGTACATCAGAAAAAGGTAAATACCTAGTAAGTCTGTACCTTGTGCAGAATCCAGTGCTCCCGTAGGTACATCAGAAAAAGCTAAATACCTAGTAAGTCTTTAGCTTGTGCAGAATCCGGTGCTCTCGTAGGTACACCAGAAAAAGGTAAATACCTAGTAAGTCTGTAGCTTGTGCAGAATCCGCTGCTCCCGTAGGTACATCAGAACAAGGTAAATACGTAGTAAGTCTGTATCTTGTGCAGAGTCCGGTGCTCCCGTAGATACATCAGAGCAAGTAAATACCTAGTCAGTCTTTATCTTGTGCAGAGTCCGATGCTCCCGTAGGTACATCAGAACAAGGTAAATACCTTGTCAGTCTGTATCTTGTGCAGAGTCCGGTGCTCCCGTATGTACATCAGAACAAGGTAAATAGCTAGTAAGTCTGTAGCTTGTGCAGAGTCCGGTGCTCCCGTAGGTACATCAGAACAAGGAAAATACCTAGTAAGTCTGTAGCTTGTGCAGAATCTGGTGCTCCCGTAGGTACATCAGAACAAGGTCAATACCTAGTAAGTCTGTAGCTTGTGCAGAGACCGGTGCTCCCGTAGGTACATCAGAACAAGGTAAATACCTAGTAAGTCTGTAGCTTGTGCAGAATCCGGTGCTCCCGTAGGTACATCAGAACAAGGTAAATAACTAGTAAGTCTGTAGCTTGTGCAGAGACCGGAGTTCCCGTAGGTACATCAGAAGGTAAATACCTAGTAAGTCTGTAGCTTGTGCAGAATCCGGTGCTCCCGTAGGTACATCAGAACAAGGTAAATACCTAATAAGTCTGTAGCTTGTGCAGAGACCGGTGCTCCCGAAGGTACATCAGAACAAGGTAAATACCTAGTAAGTCTGTAGCTTGTGCAGAGACCGGTGCTCCCGTAGGTACATCAGAACAAGGTAAATACCTAGTAAGTCTGTAGCTTGTGCAGAGACCGGTGCTCCCGTAGGTACATCAGAACAAGGTAAATACCTAGTAAGTCTGTAGCCTGTGCAGAGACCAGTGCTCCCGTAGGTACATCAGAAAAGGTATATACCTAGTCAGTCTGTATCATGTGAAGAGTCCGGTGCTCCCGTAAATACATCAGAACAAGGTAAATAATTTGTCAGTCTGTATCTTGTGCAGAGTCCGGTGTTCCCGTATGTACATCAGAACAAGGTAAATAGCTAGTAAGTCTGTAGCTTGTGCAGAGTCCGGTGCTCCCGTAGGTACATCAGAACAAGGAAAATACCTAGTAAGTATGTACCTTGTGCAGAATCCGGTGCTCCCTTAGGTACATCAGAACAAGGTTAATACCTAGTCAGTCTGTAGCTTGTGTAGAGACCGGTGCTCCCGTAGGCACATCAGAACAAGGTAAATACCTAGTAAGTCTGTAGCTTATGAAGAGACCGGTGCTCCCGTAGGTACATCAGAACAAGGTATATACCTAGTAAGTCTGTAGCTCGTGCAGAGTCCGGTGCTCCCGTAGGTACATCTGAACAATGTAAATACCTAGTAAGTCTATAGCTTGTGCAGAGACTCTTGCTCCCGTAGGTACATCAGAACAAGGTAAATACCTTGTAAGTCTGTAGCTTGTGCAGAGTCCGGTGCCCCCATAGGTACATCAGAACAAGGTAAATACCTAGTAAGTCTGTAGCTTGTGCAGAGACCAGTGCTCCCGTAGGTACATCAGAACAAGATATATACCTAGTAAGTCTTTAGCTTGTGCAGAATCCGGTGCGCTCGTAGGTACATCAGAACAAGGTATATACCTAGTAAGTCTGTAGCTTGTGCAGAGTTCGGTGCTCCCGTAGGTACATCAGAACAAGGTAAAAACCTAGTAAGTCTGTAGCTTGTTCAGAGTCCGGTGCCCCCATAGGTACATCAGAACAAGGTAAATACCTAGTAAGTCTGTAGCTTGTGCAGAGACCAGTGCTCCCGTAGGTACATCAGAAAAGGTATATACCTAGTAAGTCTTTAGCCAATGCAGAATCCGGTGCTCTCGTAGGTACATCAGAATAAGGTATATACCTAGTAAGTCTGTAGCTTGTGCAGAATCCGCTGCTCCCGTAGGTACATCAGAACAAGGTAAATACCTAGTAAGTCTGTAGCTTGTGCAGAGACCGGTGCTCCCGGAGGTACATCATAACAAGGTAAATAACTTGTAAGTCTGTAGCTTGTGCAGAGTCCGGTGCCCCCATAGGTACATCAGAACAAGGTAAATACCTAGTAAGTCTGGAGCTTGTGCAGAGACCAGTGCTCCCGTAGGTACATCAGAAAAGGTATATACCTAGTAAGTCTGTAGCTTGTGCAGAGTCCGGTGCTCCCGTAGGTACATCAGAAAGGGGTAAATACCTAGTAAGTCTGTACCTTGCGCAGAGTCCGGTGCTCCCGTAGGTACATCAGAAAAAGGTAAATACCTAGTGACTCTTTAGCTTTTGCAGAATCCGGTGCGCTCGTAGGTACATCAGAACAAGGTAAATACTTAGTAAGTCTGTAGCTTGTGCAGACACCGGTGCTCCCGTAGGTACATCAGAACAAGGTAAATAACTCGTAAGTCTGTACCTTGTGCAGAGTCCGGTGCTCCCGTAGGTACATCAGAAAAAGGTAAATTCCTAGTAAGTCTTTAGCTTATGCAGAATCCGGTGCTCTCGTAGGTACATCAGAACAAGGTAAATACCTAGTAAGTCTGTAGCTTGTGCAGAATCCGGTCCTCCCGTAAGTACATCAGAACAAGGTAAATACCTAGTAAGTCTGTAGCTTGTGCAGAATCCGGTGCTCCCGTAGGTACATCAGAGTGAGGTAAATACCTAGTCAGTCTGTATCTTGTGCAGAATCCGGTGTTCCCGTAGGTACATCAGAACAAGATAAATACCTAGTCAGTCTGTATCTTGTGCAGAGTCCGTTGCCCCCGTATGTACATCAGAACAAGGTAAATAGCTAGTAAGTCTGTAGCTTGTGCAGAATCCGGTGTTCCCGTAGGTACATCAGAGCAAGGTAAATACCTAGTCAGTCTGTATCTTGTGCAGAGTCCGGTGCCCCGTATGTACATCAGAAGAAGGTAAATAGCTAGTAAGTCTGTAGCTTGTGCAGAGTCCGGTGCTCCCGTAGGTACATCAGAACAAGGTAAATACCTAGTAAGTCTGTAGCTTGTGCAGAATCCGGTGCTCCCGTAAGTACATCAGAACAAGGTAAATACCTAGTAAGTCTGTAGCTTGTGCAGAATCCGGTGTTCCCGTAGGTACATCAGAACAAGGTAAATACCTAGTAAGTCTGTAGCTTATGCAGAGACCGTTGCTCCCGTAGGTACATCAGAAAAAGGTAAATACCTAGTACGTCTGTACCTTGTGCAGAGTCCGGTGCTCCCGTAGGTACATCAGAACAAGGTAAATACCTAGTAAGTCTGTACCTTGTGAAGAGTCCGGTGCTCCCGTAGGTACATCAGAAAAAGGTAAATACCTAGTAAGTCTTTAGCTTGTGCAGAATCCGGTGCTCTCGTAGGTACATCAGAACAATGTAAATACCTAGTAAGTCTGTAGCTTGTGCAGAATCCTCTGCTCCTGTAGGTACATCAGAACAAGGTAAATACCTAGTAAGTCTGTAGCTTGTGCAGGATCCAGTGCACCCGTAGGTACATCAGAACTAGGTAAATACCTAGTAAGTCTGTAGCTTGTGCAGAGACAGGTGCTCCCGTAGGTACATCAGAACAAGGTATATAACTTGTAAGTCTGTAGCTTGTGCAGAGTCCGGTGCTCTCGTAGGTACATCAGAACAAGTTTAATACCTAGTAAGTCTGTATCTTGTGCAAAACCGGTGCTGCCGTAGGTACATCAGAAAAAGGTAAATACCTAGTAAGTCTTTAGCTTTTGCAGAATCCGGTGCTCTCGTAGGTACATCAGAACAATGTAAATACCTAGTAAGTCTGTAGCTTGTGCAGAATCCGCTGCTCCCGTAGGTACATAAGAACAAGGTAAATACCTAGTAAGTCTGTAGCTTGTGCAGAATCCGGTGTTCCCGTAGGTACATCAGAGAAAGGTACATACCTAGTCAGTCTGTATCTTGTGCAGAGTCCGGTGCTCCCGTAGGTACATCAGAGCAAGGTAAATACCTTGTCAGTCTGTATCATGTGCAGAGTCCGGTGCTCCCGTAGGTACATCAGAACAAGGTAAATAACTAGTCAGTCTGTATCTTGTGCAGAGTCCGGTGCTCCCGTATGTACATCAGAACAAGGTAAATAGCTAGTAAGTCTGTAGCTTGTGCAGAATCCAGTGCTCCCGTAGGTACATCAGAACAAGGTAAATACCTAGTAAGTCTGTAGCTTGTGCAGAATCCGGTGCTCCCGTAGGTACATCAGAACAAGGTAAATACCTAGTAAGTCTGTAGCTTGTGCAGAGACCGGTGCTCCCGTAGGTACATCAGAACAAGGTAAATACCTAGTAAGTCTGTAGCTTGTGCAGAGACCGGTGCTCCCGTAGGTACATCAGTAAAAGGTAAATAACTTGTAAGTCTGTAGCTTTTGCAGAGTCCGGTGCCCCCATAGGTACATCAGAACAAGGTGAATACCTAGTAAGTCTGTAGCTTGTGCAGAGACCAGTGCTCCAGTAGGTACATCAGAACAAGTTATATACCTAGTAAGTCTGTAGCTTGTGCAGAGTCCGGTGCTCCCGTAGGTACATCAGAACAAGGTAAATAACTAGTAAGTCTGTACCTTGTGCTGAGTCCGGTGCTCCCGTAGGTACATCAGAAAAAGGTAAATACCTAGTAAGTCTTTAGCTTGTGCAGAATCCGGTGCGCTTTTAGGTACGTCAGAACAAGGTAAATACCTAGTAAGTCTGTAGCTTGTGCAGAGTCCGGTGTTCCCGTAGGTACATCAGAACAAGATAAATACCTTGTAAGTCTGTACCTTGTGCAGAGTCCGGTGCTCCCGTAGGTACATCAGAAAAAGCTAAATACCTAGTAAGTCTTTAGCTTGTGCAGAATCCAGTGCTCTCGTAGGTACATCAGAACAAGGTAAATACCTAGTAAGTCTGTAGCTTGTGCAGAATCCGCTGCTCCCGTAGGTACATCAGAGCAAGGTAAATACGTAGTAAGTCTGTACCTTGTGTAGAATCCAATGTTCCCGTAGGTACATCAGAGCAAGGTAAATACCTAGTAAGTCTGTATCTTGTGCAGAGTCCGGTGCTCCCGTAGGTACATCAGAGCAAGGTAAATACCTAGTCAGTCTGTATCATGTGCAGAGTCCGGTGCTCCCGTAGGTACATCAGAACAAGGTAAATACCTTGTCAGTCTGTATCTTGTGCAGAGTCCGGTGCTCCCGTATGTACATCAGAACAAGTTAAATAGCTAGTAAGTCTGTAGCTTTTGCAGAGTCCGGTGCTCCCGTAGGTACATCAGAACAAGGAAAATACCTAGTAAGTCTGTAGCTTGTGCAGAGTCCGGTGCTCCCGTAGGTACATCAGAACAAGGTAAATACCTTGTCAGTCTGTATCTTGTGCAGAGTCCGGTGCTCCCGTATGTACATCAGAACAAGTTAAATAGCTAGTAAGTCTGTAGCTTTTGCAGAGTCCGGTGCTCCCGTAGGTACATCAGAACAAGGAAAATACCTAGTAAGTCTGTAGCTTGTGCAGAGTCCGGTGCTCCCGTAGGTACATCAGAACAAGGTAAATACCTAGTCAGTCTGTATCTTGTGCAGAGTCCGGTGCTCCCGTAGGTACATCAGAACAAGGTAAATACCTAGTAAGTCTGTAGCTTTTGCAGAGTCCGGTGCTCCCGTAGGTACATCAGAACAAGGTAAATACCTAGTAAGTCTGTAGCTTGTGCAGAATCCTGTGTTCCCGTAGGTACATTATAACAAGGTATATACCTATTAAGTCTGTAGCTTGTGCAGAGTCCGGTGGTCCCGTAGGTACATCAGAACAAGGTAAATACCTAGTAAATCTGTACCTTGTGCAGAGTCCGGTGCTCCCGTATGTACATCAGAAAAAGGTAAATACCTAGTAAGACTTTAGCTTGTGCAGAATCTGGTGCGCTCGTAGGTACATCAGAACAAGGTATATACCTAGTAAGTCTGTAGCTAGTGCAGAGTCCGGTGCTCCCGTAGGTACATCAGAACAAGGTAAATACCTAGTAAGTTTGTACGTTGTGCAGAGTCCGGTGCTCCCGTAGGTACATCAGAAAAAGCTAACTACCTAGTAAGTCTTTAGCCAATGCAGAATCCGGTGCTCTCGTAGGTACATCAGAATAAGGTATATACCTAGTAAGTCTGTAGCTTGTGCAGAATCCGCTGCTCCCGTAGGTACATCAGAACAAGGTAAATACCTAGTAAGTCTGTAGCTTGTGCAGAGACCGGTGCTCCCGTAGGTACATCATAACAAGGTAAATAACTTGTAAGTCTGTAGCTTGTGCAGAGTCCGGTGCCCCCATAGGTACATCAGAACAAGGTAAATACCTAGTAAGTCTGGAGCTTGTGCAGAGACCAGTGCTCCCGTAGGTACATCAGAAAAGGTATATACCTAGTAAGTCTGTAGCTTGTGCAGAGTCCGGTGCTCCCGTAGGTACATCAGAAAGGGGTAAATACCTAGTAAGTCTGTACCTTGCGCAGAGTCCGTTGCTCCCGTAGGTACATCAGAAAAAGGTAAATACCTAGTGACTCTTTAGCTTGTGCAGAATCCGGTGCTCTCGTAGGTACATCAGAACAAGGTAAATACCTAGTAAGTCTGTAGCTTGTGCAGAATCCGGTGCTCCCGTAGGTACATCAGAGTGAGGTAAATACCTAGTCAGTCTGTATCTTGTGCAGAATCCGGTGTTCCCGTAGGTACATCAGAACAAGATAAATACCTAGTCAGTCTGTATCTTGTGCAGAGTCCGGTGCCCCCGTATGTACATCAGAACAAGGTAAATAGCTAGTAAGTCTGTAGCTTGTGCAGAATCCGGTGTTCCCGTAGGTACATCAGAGCAAGGTAAATACCTAGTCAGTCTGTATCTTGTGCAGTGTCCGGTGCCCCGTATGTACATCAGAACAAGGTAAATAGCTAGTAAGTCTGTAGCTTGTGCAGAGTCCGGTGCTCCCGTAGGTACATCAGAACAAGGTAAATACCTAGTAAGTCTGTAGCTTGTGCAGAATCCTCTGCTCCTGTAGGTACATCAGAACAAGGTAAATACCTAGTAAGTCTGTAGCTTGTGCAGGATCCGGTGTTCCCGTAGGTACATCAGAGAAAGGTACATACCTAGTCAGTCTGTATCTTGTGCAGAGTCCGGTGCTCCCGTAGGTACACCAGAGCAAGGTAAATACCTAGTAAGTCTGTACCTTGTGAAGAGTCCGGTGCTCCCATAGGTACATCAGAAAAAGGTAAATACCTAGTAAGTCTTTAGCTTGTGCAGAATCCGGTGCTCTCGTAGGTACATCAGAACAATGTAAATACCTAGTAAGTCTGTAGCTTGTGCAGAATCCTCTGCTCCTGTAGGTACATCAGAACTAGGTAAATACCTAGTAAGTCTGTAGCTTGTGCAGAGACAGGTGCTCCCGTAGGTACATCAGAACAAGGTATATAACTTGTAAGTCTGTAGCTTGTGCAGAGTCCGGTGCTCTCGTAGGTACATCAGAACAAGTTTAATACCTAGTAAGTCTGTATCTTGTGCAAAACCGGTGCTGCCGTAGGTACATCAGAAAAAGGTAAATACCTAGTAAGTCTTTAGCTTTTGCAGAATCCGGTGCTCTCGTAGGTACATCAGAACAAGGTAAATACCTAGTAAGTCTGTAGCTTGTGCAGAATCCGCTGCTCCCGTAGGTACATCAGAACAAGGTAAATACCTAGTAAGTCTGTAGCTTGTGCAGAATCCGGTGTTCCCGTAGGTACATCAGAGCAAGGTACATACCTAGTCAGTCTGTATCTTGTGCAGAGTCCGGTGCTCCCGTAGGTACATCAGAGCAAGGTAAATACCTAGTCAGTCTGTATCATGTGCAGAGTCCGGTGCTCCCGTAGGTACATCAGAACAAGGTAAATAACTAGTCAGTCTGTATCTTGTGCAGAGTCCGGTGCTCCCGTATGTACATCAGAACAAGGTAAATAGCTAGTAAGTCTGTAGCTTGTGCAGAATCCGGTGCTCCCGTAGGTACATCAGAACAAGGTAAATACCTAGTAAGTCTGTAGCTTGTGCAGAATCCGGTGCTCCCGTAGGTACATCAGAACAAGGTAAATACCTAGTAAGTCTGTAGCTTGTGCAGAGACCGGTGCTCCCGTAGGTACATCAGAACAAGGTAAATACCTAGTAAGTCTGTAGCTTGTGCAGAGACCGGTGCTCCCGTAGGTACATCAGAAAAAGGTAAATACCTTGTAAGTCTGTAGCTTTTGCAGAGTCCGGTGCCCCCATAGGTACATCAGAACAAGGTGAATACCTAGTAAGTCTGTAGCTTGTGCAAAGACCAGTGCTCCAGTAGGTACATCAGAACAAGTTATATACCTAGTAAGTCTGTACCTTGTGCTGAGTCCGGTGCTCCCGTAGGTACATCAGAAAAAGGTAAATACCTAGTAAGTCTTTAGCTTGTGCAGAATCCGGTGCGCTTTTAGGTACGTCAGAACAAGGTAAATACCTAGTAAGTCTGTAGCTTGTGCAGAGTCCGGTGTTCCCGTAGGTACATCAGAACAAGGTAAATACCTTGTAAGTCTGTACCTTGTGCAGAGTCCGGTGCTCCCGTAGGTACATCAGAAAAAGCTAAATACCTAGTAAGTCTTTAGCTTGTGCAGAATCCAGTGCTCTCGTAGGTACATCAGAACAAGGTAAATACCTAGTAAGTCTGTAGCTTGCGCAGAATCCGCTGCTCCCGTAGGTACATCAGAGCAAGGTAAATACGTAGTAAGTCTGTACCTTGTGTAGAATCCAATGTTCCCGTAGGTACATCAGAGCAAGGTAAATACCTAGTAAGTCTGTATCTTGTGCAGAGTCCGGTGCTCCCGTAGGTACATCAGAGCAAGGTAAATACCTAGTCAGTCTGTATCATGTGCAGAGTCCGGTGCTCCCGTAGGTACATCAGAACAAGGTAAATACCTTGTCAGTCTGTATCTTGTGCAGAGTCCGGTGCTCCCGTATGTACATCAGAACAAGTTAAATAGCTAGTAAGTCTGTAGCTTTTGCAGAGTCCGGTGCTCCCGTAGGTACATCAGAACAAGGAAAATACCTAGTAAGTCTGTAGCTTGTGCAGAATCCGGTGTTCCCGTAGGTACATTATAACAAGGTATATACCTATTAAGTCTGTAGCTTGTGCAGAGTCCGGTGGTCCCGTAGGTACATCAGAACAAGGTAAATACCTAGTAAATCTGTACCTTGTGCAGAGTCCGGTGGTCCCGTATGTACATCAGAAAAAGGTAAATACCTAGTAAGACTTTAGCTTGTGCAGAATCTGGTGCGCTCGTAGGTACATCAGAACAAGGTATATACCTAGTAAGTCTGTAGCTAGTGCAGAGTCCGGTGCTCCCGTAGGTACATCAGAACAAGGTAAATACCTAGTAAGTCTGTACCTTGTGCAGAGTCCGGTGCTCCCGTAGGTACATCAGAAAAAGCTAACTACCTAGTAAGTCTTTAGCTTGTGCAGAATCGGGTGCTCTCGTAGGTACATCAGAACAAGGTAAATACCTAGTAAGTCTGTAGCTTGTGCAGAATCCGCTGCTCCCGTAGGTACATCAGAACAAGGAAAATACCTAGTAAGTCTGTAGCTTGTGCAGAATCCAGTGCTCCCGTAGGTACATCAGAACAAGGTAAATACCTAGTAAGTCTGTAGCTTGTGCAGAGACCGGTGCTCCCGTTGGTACGCCAGAACAAGGTAAATACCTAGTAAGTCTTGTACATTTGTTGGATCTTGCAGGTATGAAGTGGATTCGATCCACCATAGCCAAATTTAAATTAATAGTTCAACAGAACTTTTTTCACAATAAAGCAACAGTTTTTCTGTGACAGCAGTTTTACATTTGCCAGATTGCCTTAGCTTGGCCGAAATAATGTCTTCACCACTTGACCCTTATAACCTCTTCTGCTTCACCAAATGCTAGAATAGAGATATCACAGTAACACCAACGAAGCCCATTGTTCTCAACAATATGTCTATCCTTCTGGATAGTTATAAAAGAAAGAACCCTCTAGAAAAAAAAAACAGTAGTCACTTGGTGACAAATAAGTCGGCTCGTGACAACTCAAACAGTTAGTGAACGGACTGCTAGAATCATGATCCAAGAAAACTTTCTAGGTTTCCGATCAAATTTGCAGGAATCACGGGAATCCCCAGAACTTTCTGTTAAATCCTCGGAACTTTCCAGGAATTTTCCGACCAATTTTCAAGGTTGGGAGAATCCCGGAAATTTCAATGAAAGCCTCGGAATTTTCCAGGAAGATTCCGACCAATTTTCGAGGATATTGGAAGATCACTGGAATGTTTAGTGGAACCTCTGAACTATCCAGGAATCTTCCGAAAAATCTTCCAGGAACTTGGAGAATCCTCGGAACTTTCCATGAAACACTCGGAAATTTTCATGAAGTTTCCCACAAAATTTCCAGGAGATTCGGGAGTCCTCGAAACTTTCCAGAAAGTTTCCGGTCGAATTTGCAGGAGTGAATGGGAATCCCTGGAACTTTCACCTAAATCCTCGCATCTTTCCAGAAATTTCTGACAAATTTTCCAGGAAGTTGGGGGTTCCCCGGAACTTTACATGAAATCCTCGGAATATTCCAGGAAGTTTCCGACCAATTCCCGAGGAAGTTGTGATATCCCTGGAAGGTTCCATGGAGTCCTCGGAACTATCCAGAAAGTTTCCGATCAATTTTCCAGGAACTTGGAGAATCCCGGAAATTTCCTTGAAATCCTCGGAAATTTTCAAGATTCCGACAAAATTTACAGGAAGATGGCGGAATCCCCGGAACTTTCTGTTAAATCCTCGGAAGTTTCCGGGAATTTTCCTACCAATTTTCCAGGAAGTCAGAGAACTTTCCGTGAAAGCATCGGAATTATCCAGGAAGTTTCCGGACAAATTTCAAGGAAGTTGGGAATCCTCAAAACTTTCCATGAAATCCTCGGTACTTTGCAGGAAGTTTCCAACCAAATATCCAAGAAGTTGAGCGAATCCCCGGAATTTTCCATGAAATCCTCGGAACTTTCCTCTGATGTTAGAGAATCCCCAGAAAGTTTCATGAAATCCCCGGAACTTTCTATGAAAGCCTCGGAATATTCCAGGAAGATTCCGACCAATTTTTCAGGAAGTTGGGAGATTCCCGGGACTTTCCATGAAATTCTCGGGAATTTTCAGGTTTCCGAGAAAATTGCCAGGAAGTTGGCTGAAAAACCGGAACTTTCAATGAAATCTTTGGAACTTTCCAAGAATTTTCCGAGCAATTTTCCAGGATGTTAGGGAATCCCCGGAGTATTCCATGAAATCCTAGGGATTTTCCGGGAAGTTTACAACAAATTCGCCAGGAAGTTGGGGATCCCTGGAACTTCCCATGAAATCCTCGGGATTTTCCGGGAAGTTTCCAACCAATTTGCCAGGAAGTTGGGAATTATCGGAACTTACCATGAAATCCTCGGAACATTCCAGGAACTTTCCGATCAATTTTCCAGGAAGTTGTGGAATCCTTGGATCTTTCGAAGAAATCCTCGGAACTTTCCAGGAAGTATCTGACCAATTTTCTATGTAGTTTGCGGATTCCCCGAAACTTTCCAAGAAATCCTCGGTGCTTTGCAGGCAGATTCAAACCTAATTTCCATGAAGTCGAGAGAATCCCCCGAACTTTCCATGGATTCCTCGGACCTTTCCCGGAAGTTTCCGACCAATTTTTCAAGAAGTCGGGGTAACCTTGGAACTTTCCATGAAATCCTAGGGACATTCAAGGAAGTTTCTGACCAAATTTTCCCCATTTCTCGGAACTTTCCATGAAATCCTTGGAATTTTTCACGAAGTTTTCGACCAATTTTCAAGGAAGTTAGAAAAACCTCGGAACTTCCCAGGACGTTTTCAGCCTTTGGCGAACAACTAGGTCAATTTATCTATCTGGTTTAGCGAAACGCTACGTCATTTTATATATCTCGTATCGCGAAAAGGCTACGTCATTTTATCGATCTCGTTTAACGAATTGCTAAGTCATTTTTCGATCTCGTTTGACAAAGAGCTACATAAATTCATCGATCTCGTTTGGCGAACAACCAAGTCAATTTACCGATCTCGATTGTTGAACCGCTACGTCATGTTAACAATCTCATTTGGCAAACCGCTAAGTCATTTTGTCAGTGTCGTTTGTCGAACCGCTACGTCATTTTATCGATCTCGTTTTTAGAACCGCGAGTCATTTTATCGATCTCGTTTGGCGATCCGCTACGTCATTTTATCGATCTCATTTTGCGAACGAAAACATCATTTCATCGATTTCATTTGGCGAATCACTACGTCATTTTATCGATTTCGTTTGGGAACCACTACGGCATTTTATCGATCTGGTGTAGCGATCCACGGCGTTATTTTATCGATCTCGTTTGTCGAACCTTAAAGTCAATTTAGCGATCTCGTTTGGAGAACTGCTACGTCAATTTATCGATCACGTTTTGCGAACCGCTACGTCATTTTATCGATCTTGTTTAGCAAACGCCAAAGTCTATTTATCGAACTCATTTGTCGAACCACTAGGTTTTTTTATCGATCTCATTTAGCGAATCGCTAAGTCATTTTCTCGAAACCGTTTTGCGAACCGCTACGTCATTTTAACGATTTTGTTTGGCGAACAGCTACGTCATTTTATCAACATCGTTTAGCGAACCGCTACGTCATTCTATCGATCTCGTTCGGCGAGCCGCTACGTCATTTTATCGATCTTGTTTGTCGAACCACTAAGTCATTTTATCGATTTCGTTTGGCAAACCGCAACGTCAATTTATCGATTGGTGAACCGCTACGTCATTGTAACGATCCCGTTTGGCAAACCGCTACGTCATTTTATCGATCACGTTTGTTGAAATGCTACATAGTTTTCTCAATCTCGTTTGGTTAAACGCTACGTCATTTTATTTGATCTCTTGCGGGACTCCTCTTTGATCACTTTCAGCACAATCTTCGATCTCTTTCGGCACTCTTTGATCGCTTTCGGCACTCCTCTTTGATCTCTTTCAGCACCCTCTTTGATCTCCTTCGGCACTCCTTTTTGATCTCCTTCAGCACTCGTCTTTGATCTCTTTCGGCACTCCTCTTTGATCTCTTTCTCCACACTCTTTGATCTCTTTCGGCACCCTCTTTGATCTCATTCGGCACCCTCTTTGATCTCTTTCGGCAACCTCGTTGATCTCTTTCGACACCCTCTTTGATCTCATTCGGCACCCTCTTTGATCTCTTTCGACACACTCTTTGATCTCTTTCGGTACACTCTTTGATCTCTTTCGGCACCCTCTTTGATCTCTTTCGGCACCCTCTTTGATCACTTTCAGCATACCTCTTTGATCTCTTTCGGCACCCTCTTTGAACACTTTCGGCGTACCTCTTTGATCTCTTTCGGCACACTCTTTGGTAGTCTATAAATATAAGACTAAAGCTGTCACTAATTAGCTCCAAGAGGCCATCGCCTCTAGCTAGCTATTTGACACACGAACCTGCGTCCATTACAAACCTTCGAACAGGGGAAGTCAGCCGCTTCACCTTACTAGTCAGATATCTGCAGACATGTTTCAGGGTTGTTGCCCTTTATCAATGCAGCGTTGTCAGACCCGCAGGTGTCGCTACTGACCGTCTGTTCGAAGATTTTATTTACCTAGTTACAGTGGAATATATATATATGTATGTGTGTGTGCGCCTCGAGTTGTAGCTGTGGAGTACTCAGCCATTTGTAAGTTAATTTTATTCTCGTGTGATAATGAAAAGTGAAGCTGACAGCCAATATTTGCTGTGTCTATGTCCCCGGGTCTCTACTTCTCTTGAGATGTAATAAGCATTTGAAAATACAAAACGAAAGCTGTCACAAATCACTCTTTCATTCTCTCTCACTCTCACTCTCTCTTCACTCTCTCTCTCACTCTCTTCCTTTCTTTTTTACTTCCTCTCTGAAACATTTAAAAGCACAATACGAACGCCATCACCACGGATGTCTCTTTCACAATCTCTTTTTCTCTCTTACTCTCTTTTTCTCTCGCTCTTCTTTTTCCTCCTCTCTCTCGCTTTGCCACTTCAAAGAAATGTGACGCAGACAACAGGTACGTACAAAAAAAGTTAGCGTATTAATATTATTGATTGTAAAAACACAAAAATATAATGTGAACGTTGCACTATGTTGCAATTTGAGTCACGCACGTGCACACAGACACACATGTTTATATGCACGCATGTATGTATGTATATAAAAATAAATTGGTATATATATATATATGAGTAAAGATACATACATACATGGTGGCTGCGCCCTCGTTATCGTGTATGGCCATTGCACGAAGCTTAATCAATGTTGTTATCGTGCAAAGCCTGTGTAAGAAGATTTTTTTTTAAGTAAGGAAAGGCTGTGCACTGAGTCAATCCCACTCAATAAGCAACAGCAGCTATAGTCCGTAAAGAAGAACAAGTCAAAACCATTGGTAACCACTGAGCCGCAGTTTTATGTCGGAGTTATCCCAGTTACCTTCTAGAAGGACACCCTAACAAAGGCTAGGAGTCCTTAACTCCCAATGGTTTTACCGCGCGATCGAGTATTCAGTCCGATTATTTCTATGTCGCCGCGCATGATACAGCCTTAAGCAAAAAAAATTACACATTTATTGGATGGCCGTTGACTCTCAAGAGTTCCTCCGCCGTTTGAGGGATTTTATCTTTCATCCCGTAGGGTGTCCAATAAAAACCCTCTTGACCAAGCAAGCTTGGTGATGTTACCGGTTTAGTCACCGACGACCCGACCATGCAGCAGGTTGTACTGGGTTACATGTTACCAATAGCACTCAAGAGTGACCTTATATATTAGGTCATACATACATACAAAACTGAGAATGTGTCTGTTTGTCTGTCTCATTCACTAAAATTTGAGAACTACACAACCAATTTCATTCAAATGTCATTTTATCGATCTCGTTTGGCGTTCCGCTACGTCATTTCATCGATTTCCTTTAGCGGTCCGCTACGTCATTTTATCGATCTGGTTTGGCGGTCCACTAGGTCATTTTATCGATCTTGTTTGGCGGTCCGCTGGTTATTCTATCGATCTCGTTTGGCGGTCCGCTAAGTCATTTTATCGATCGCGATTGGCGGTCCGCGTATTCATTTTATCGATCCCATTTGGCGGTCCGTAAGTCACTTTATCGATCTCGTTCGTCCGAACCACTAGATCATTTTATCGATCTCGTTTGGCGGTCCGCTAATTCATTTCATAGATTTCGTTTGGCGGTCCACTACGTCATTTTATCGGTCTCGTTTGGCTGTCAACTGAGTCATTTTATCGATCTCGTTTGGCGGTCGGCTAAGTCATTTTATCGATCTCGTTTCCCGTTCCGCTAATTCATTTTATCGATCTCGTTTGCCGGTCCGCTAGGTCATTTTATCGATCATGTTTGGCAGTCCGCAAAGTCATTTTATCGATCTCGTTTGGTGGTCCACTAATGCATTTTATCGATCTCGATTGGCGGTCCGCTAAGTCATTTTATCGATCTCGTTTGGCGGTCCGCTAACTCATTTTATCGATCTTGTTTGGCGGTACGCTAAGTCATTTTGTCAATCTCGTTTGGTGGTCCGCTAATTCATTTTATCGATCTCGTTTGGTGGTCCGCTAATTCATTTTATCGATCTCGTTTGGTAGTCCGCTAATTCATTTTATCGATCTCTTTTGGCAGTTCGCTAGGTCATTTTGTTGATCTCGTTTAGCGGTCTGCTAATTCATTTTATCGTACTCGTTTAGCGATCCGCTAAGTCATTTCATCGATCTCGTTTGGTGAACCGCTAGGTCATTTCATCGATCTCGTTTGGCAAACCGCTAGGTCATTTTATCGATCTCGATTGGCAGTCCGCTATGTCATTTTATCGATCTCGTTTGGCGGTCCACTAAGTTATTTTACCGATCTCGTTTGGTGGTCCACTCGGTCATTTTATCGATCTCGTATGGCGGTCCACTCGGTCATTTTATCGATCTCGTTTCGCGGTCCGCTACATCATTTTGTCAATCTCGTTTAGCAGTCTGCTAGGTCATTTTATCGATCTCGTTTGGTGGTCCACTAATTCATTTTATCGATCTCATTTGGCGGTCCGCTGAGTCATTTTGTCGATCTCGTTTGGCGGTCCGCTAGTTCAATTTGTCGATCTCCTTTAACGGTCCGCTATGTCATTTTATCGATCTCTGTTGGTGGTCCGCTAGGTCATTTTATCGATGTCGTTTAGTTGTCCGCTAAGTCAATTTATCGATCTCGTTTGGTGTCCCGCAAAGTCATGTTATCGATCTCGTTTGGTGGTCCGCTAAGTCATTACGTCGGTCTCGTTTGGCTGTCCTGTAGCTCATTTTATCCGTCGCGATTGGCGGACCACTAATTTATTTTATCGACTCATTTGGCGGTCCACTATATCATTTTATCCGTCTCGATTGGCAGACCGCTAACTCATTTTATCGATCAATTTTGGCTATCCGCTAAGTCATTTTACCGATCTCGTTTGGTGAACCGCTAAGTCTTTTTATCGATCCCCTTTCGTGAACCGCTAGATCATTTTATCGATCACGTTTGGCGGTCCCCAAGGTCATTTTATTGAACTCGTTTGTCGGTCCACTGTCATTTTATCGATCTCGTTTGGTGGTCCAATAGGTCATTTTATCGAACTGGTTTGACGGTCCGCTAATTCATTTTATCGATCTCATTCGGTGGTCCGCTAAGTAATTTATCGATCTCGTTTGGCGGTCCGCTAAGTCATTATATCCGTCTCAATTGGCGGTCCGCTATGTCATTTTATCGAACTCGTTTGGTGGTGCGCTGAGTTATTTCATCGGTCTCGTTTAGCGATCCGCTAGACATTTCATCGATCTCGTTTGGTGAACCGCTAGGTCATTTCATCGATCTCGTTTGGCAAACCGCTAAGTCATTTTATCGAACTCGTTTAGCGGTCTGCTAAGTCATTTTATCGATAAAGTTTCGTGGTCCGCTAAGTCATTTTATCGATCTCGTTTGGCGGTCTGCTAACTCATTTTATCGATCTCGTTTGGTGGTCTGCTTAGTCATTTTATCGATCTCGTTTGGTGGTCCGCTAATTCATTTTATCGATCTCGTTTGGTGGTCCGCTATATCATTTTATCGATCTCGTTTGGTGGTCCGCTAGGTCATTTTATGGATCTCGTTTGGCGTTCCGCTAATTCATTCTATCGATATCGCTTCATCGTCTGCTAAGTCATTTTATCGATCTCGGTTTGTGGTCAACAAGGTCATTTTATCGATCACGTTTGGCGGTCTGCTGTCATTTTATCGATCACGTTTGGCGGACCACTCGATCATTTTATCGATATCGTTTGGCGGTCCGCCAGATCATTTTGTCGATCTCGTTTAACGCTCCGCTAAGTCATTTGCGAACCACCAAACGAAATGTCGTTTGGCGGTTGGCTAGGTCATTTTATCGATCTCATTTGGTGGTTCGCTAAGTCATTTTATCGATCTCGTTTGGCAGTCCACTGATTCATTTTATCGCTCTCGTTTGGCGATCCGCTAAGTCATTTCATGAATCTCGTTTGGTGAACCGCTAATTCATTTCACCGATCCTCTTTGGCGGCCGCTAGGCCATATCATCCACCTCGATTGGCGGTCCGCTAAGTCATTTTATTGATCTAGTTTATTGGTCCGTTAATTCATTTTATCGATCCCGTTTGGTGGTCTGCTAATTCATTTTATCGATCTCGTTTGGTGGTCCGCTAACTCATTTTGTCGATCTTGTTTGGCGGTCCGCTAGGTCATTTTATCGATCTCGTTTGGTGGTCCACTAATTATTTTTATCGATCTCGCTTGGCGGTCCACTAACTCATTTTATCGATCTCGTTTGGCGGTCCGCTAGATCATTTTATCGATCTCGTTTCGCGGTCCGCCAGATCGTTTTGTCGATCTCGTTTAACGCTCCCATAAGTCATTTGCGGACCACCAAACGAGATCTCGTATGGAGGTCAGCTCAATTATTTTATCGATCACGTTTGGTGGTCAGCTAATTCATTTTATCGATCTCGTTTGGTGGTCCGCTAGGTCATTTTATCGATCTCGTTTGGTGGTCCGCTAATTCATTTTATCGATCTCGTTTGGCGGTCCGCTAAGTCATTCTATCGATATCGCTTCATCGTCTGCTAAGTCATTTTATCGATCTCGGTTTGCGGTCCACTAAGTCATTTTATCGGTCTCGTTTGGCGGTCCGCTATCATTTTATCGATCCCGTTTGGCGGACCACTCGTTCATTTTATCGATCTCGTTTGGCAGTCCGCTGATTCATTTTATCGGTCTCGTTTGGCGATCCACTAAGTCATTTCATCAATCTTGTTTGGTGAACCGCTAATTCATTTCATCGATCTCGTTTGGCGGTCCGCTAGGCCATTTCATACACCTCGATTGGCGGTCCGCTAAGTCATTTTATTGATCTAGTTTATTGGTCCGCTAATTCATTTTATCGATCTCGTTTAGCGGTCCGCTATATCATTTTATCGATCTCGTTTGGTGGTCTGCTAAGTCATTATATCGATCTCACTTGGCGGTCCACAAACTAATTTAATCGATCTCGTTTGGCGGTCCGCTAGGTCATTTTATCCGTCTCGATTGGCGGTCCGCTAAGTCATTTTATCGATCTCGTTTGGCGGTCCGCTATGTCATTTTGTCGTCTCAGTTAGCGGTCCGCTAGGTCATTTTATCGATCATGTTTGGCGGTCCACTCGTTCATTTTATCGATCTTGTTTGGTGGTCCGCTAGGTCATTTTGTCGATCTCGTTTGGTGGTCCGCTAAGTCATTTAATCTATCTTGTTTGGTTGTCCGCTAAGTCATTTTATGGATCTCGTTTGGCGGTCCGCTAAGTCATTCTATCGATATCGCTTCATCGTCTGCTACGTCATTTTATCGATCTCGGTTTGCGGTCCACTAAGGCATTATATCGATCTCGTTTGGCGGTCCACTGTCATTTTATCGATCCAGTTTGGCGGACCACTCGGTCATTTTATCGATCTCGTTTGGCGGTCCGCCAGATCATTTTGTCGATCTCGTTTAACGCTCCACAAGGTCATTTGCGGACCACCGAACGAGATCTCGTTTGGCGGTCGGCTAAGTCATTTTATCGATCCCGTTTGGTGGTCCGCTAAGTCATTTTATCGATCTCGTTAGGTGGTCCGCTAGGTCATTTCATCGATCTCGTTTGGCAGTCCGCTGATTCATTTTATCGGTCTCCTTTGGCGATCCGCTAAGTCATTTCATCAATCTTGTTTGGTGAACCGCTAAATCATTTCATCGATCTCGTTTGGCGGTCCGCTAGGCCATTTCATCCACCTCGATTGGCGGTCCGCTAAGTCATTTTATTGATCTAGTTTATTGGTCCGCTAATTCATTTTATCGATCTCGTTTGGTGGTCCACTAATTATTTTTATCGATCTCGTTTAGCGGTCCGCTATATCATTTTATCGATCATCGTTTGGTGGTCTGCTAAGTCATTATATCGATCTCGCTTTGTGGTCCACTAACTCATTTAATCGATCTCGTTTGGCGGTCCGCTAGGTCATTTTATCCGTCTCGATTGGCGGTCCGCTAAGTCATTTTATCGATCTCGTTTGGCGGTCCACTGATTCATTTTATCGATCTCTTTTGGCGGTCCGCTAGGCCATTATATCCACTTCGATTGGCGGTCCGCTAAGTCATTTTTTTGATGTAGTTTATTGGTCCGCAAAATCCTTTTATCGATCTCGTTTGGTGGTCCGCTAATTCATTTTATCGATCTCTTTTGGCGGTCCGCTAGGTCATTTTTTCGACCTCGTTTAGCAGTCCGCTATATCATTTTATCGATCTCGTTTGGTGGTCCGCTAAGTCATTTCATCGATCTCGCTTGGCGGTCCACTAACTCATTTTATCGATCTCGTTTGGCAGTCCGCTATATCATTTTATCGATCTCGGATTGCGGTCCACTAAGTCATTTTATCGATCTCGTTTGGCGGTCCACTGTCATTTTATCGATCCCGTTTGGCGGACCACTCGATCATTTTATTGATCTTGTTTGGCGGTCCGCCAGATCATTTTGTCGATCTCGTTTAACGCTCCGCTAAGTCATTTGCAGACCACCAAACGAGATCTCGTTTGGCGGTCGGCTAGGTCATTTTATCGATCTCGTTTGGTGGTCCGCTAAGTCATTTTATCGATCTCGTTTGGTGGTCTGCTAATTCATTTTATCGATCTCGTTTGGCGGTCCACTGAGTCATTTTGTCGATCACGTTTAACGGTCCGCTAAATCTTTTTATCGATCTCGTTTATTGGTCCTCTAATTCATTTTATCGATGACGTTTGGTGGTCTGCTAATTCTTTTTTTTGATCTGTTTTGGCGGTCCGCTAGGTAATTTTGTCGGTCTCATTTAGCGGTCCGCTTATTCATTTTATCGATCTCGTTTGGCGGTCCGCTAGTGCATTTTTTCGATCTCGTTTAACGCTCCGCTAAATCATTTGCGGACCACCGAACGATATCTCGTTTGGCGGTCGGCTAAGTCACTTTATCGCTCCCGTTTGGTGGTCCACTAAGTCATTTTATCTATCTTGTTTGGTTGTCCGCTAAGTCATTTTATGGATCTCGTTTGGCGGTCCGCTATGTCATTCTATCGATATCGCTTCATTGTCTGCAAAGTCATTTTATCGATTTTGGTTTGCGGTCCACTAAGTCATTATATCGATCTCGTTTGGCGGTCCACTGTCATTTTATCGATTCAGTTTGGCGGACCACTCGGTCATTTTATCGATCTCGTTTGGCAGTCTGCCAGATCATTTTGTCGATCTCGTTTAACGCTCCACTAGGTCATTTGCGGACCACCAAACGAGATCTCGTTTGGCGGTCGGCTAAGTCATTTTATCGATCTTTTTTGGTGGTCCGCTAGGTCATTTTATCGATCTCGTTTGGCAGTCCGCTGATTCATATTATCGGTCTCGTTTGGCGATCCGCTAACTCATTTCACCAATCTCGTTTGGTGAATCGCTAATTCATTTCATCGATCTCGTTTGGCGGTCCGCTAGCCCATTTTATACACCTCGATTAGCGGTCCGCTAAGTCATTTTATTGATCTAGTTTATTGGTCAGCTAATTCATTTTATCGATCTCGTTTGGTGGTCCACTAATTATTTTTATCGATCTCTTTTGGCGGTCCGCTAGGACATTTTGTCAATCTCGTTTAGCGGTCCGCTATATCATTTTATCGATCTCGTTTGGTGGTCCACTAACTCATTTTATCGATCTTGTTTGGCGGTCCGCTAGGTCATTTTATCCATCTCGATTCGTGGTCCGCAAAGTAATTTTATCGATCACGTTTGGCGGTCCACTCGGTCATTTTATCGATCTCGTTTGGTGGTCCGCTAAGTCATTTTATCGATTTCTTTTGGCGGTTCGCTAGGTCATTTTGTCGATCTCGTTTAGCGTTCCGCTATTTATTTTTTCGATCTCGTTTGGTGGTCCACTAACTCATTTTATCGATCTCGTTTGGCGGTCCGCTATGTCATTTTGTCGATCTCGGTTAGCGTTCCGCTAAGTCATTTTATCGATCATGTTTGGCGGGCCACTCGTTCATTTTATCGATCTCGTTTGGTGGTCCGCTAAGTCATTTTATCGATCTCTTTTGGCGGTTCGCTAGGTCATTTTGTCGATCTCGTTTAGCGGTCCGCTATTTATTTTTTCGATCTCGTTTGTTGGTGAGCTAATTCATTTTATCGATCTCTTTTGGCGGTCCGCTAGGTCATTTTGTCGATCTCGTTCAGCGGTCCCCAATATCGTTTTATCGATCTCGCTTGGTGGTTCACTAAGTCATTTTATCGATCTCGCTTGGCGGTCCACTAACTCATTTTATCGATCTCGTTTGGCGGTCCGCTAGATCATTTTATCGATCTCGGTGTGCGGTCCACTAAGTCATTTTATCGATCTAGTTTGGCGGTGCGCTGTCATTTTATCGATCCCGTTTGGCGGACCACTCGATCATTTTGTCGAACTCGTTTCACACGCTCCGCTAAGTAATTTGCGGACCACCAAACGAGATCTCGTTTGGCGGTCGGCTAGGTCATTTTATCGATGTCGTTTTGTGGTCCGCTAAGTCCTTTTATCGATATCGTTTGGTGGTCCGCTAAGTCATTTTATCGATCTCGTTTGGCAGTCCGCTGATTTATTTTATCGGTCTCGTTTGGTGATCCGCTAAGTTATTTCATCAATCTTGTTTGGTGAACCGCTAATTCATTTCATCGATTTCGTTTGGCGGCCCGCTAGGCCATTTTATCCACCTCGATTGGCGATCCGTTAAGTCATTTTATTGATCTAGTTTATTGGTCCGCTAATTCATTTTATCGATCTCGTTTGGTGGTCCGCTAATTCATTTTATCGATCTCTTTTGGCGGTCCACTAGGTCATTTTGTCGATCACGTTTAGCGCCCCGCTACTTCATTTTATCGATCTCGTTTGGTGGTCCACTAATTATTTTTATCGATCTCTTTTGGCGGTCCACTTAGTCATTTTCTCGATCTAGTTTGGTGGTCCGCTATGTCATTTTGTCGATCTTGTTTAGTAGTCCGCTAAGACATTTTATCGATCTAGTTTGGCGGTCCACTCGTTCATTTTATCGATCTCGTTTGGTGGTCCGCTAGTTCATTTTATCGTTCTCTCTTGGCGGTTCACTAGTTCATTTTGTCGATCTCGTTTAGCGGTCCGCTATATCATTTTATCGATCTCCTTTGGTGGTCCACTAAGTCATTTTATCGATCTCGTTTCGTAATCTGCTATGTCATTTTATCGATCTCGTTTCGTAATCTGCTATGTCATTTTATCGATCTGGTTTGGTGGTCTACTAAGTCATTTTATCGATATCGTTTGGCGGTCCACTTGCTCATTTTATCGATCTCGTTTATTGGTCCGCTAATTCATTTTATCGAACTCGTTTGGTGGTCTGCTAATTCATTTTATCGATCTCTTTTGGCGGTCCGCTAGCTCATTTTGTCTGTCTCGTTTAGGGGTCCGCTAAATCATTTTATCGATCTCGTTTGGCGGTCCGCCAGAGCATTTTTTCGATCTCGTTTAACGCTCCGCTAAGTCATTTGCGGACCACCAAACGATATCTCGTTTCGCGGTCAGCTAAGTCATTTTATCCATCTCGTTTGGTGGTCCTCTAAGTCATTTTATCGATCTGGTTTTGTGGTCTGCTAAGTCATTTTATCTATCTTGTTTTGTTTTCTGCTAAGTCATTTTATGGATCTCGTTTGGCGGTCCGCTAAGTCATTCTATCGATATTGCTTCATCGTCTGCTAAGTCATTTTATCGATCTCGGTTTGCTGTGCACTAATGTCATTTTATCGACCTCGTTTGGCGGTCCGCTGTCATTTTATCGATCCAGTTTGGCGGACCACTCGGTCATTTTATCGATCTCGTTTGGCGGTCCTCCAGATCATTTTGTCGATCTCGTTTAACGCTCCGCAAAGTTATTTGCGGACCACCAAACGAGATCTCGTTTGGCGGTAGGCTAAGTCATTTTATCGATCTCGTTTGGTGGTCCGCTAAGTCATTTTATCGATCTCGTTTGGTGGTCCGCTAGGTCATTTCATCGATCTCGTTTGGCAGTCCACTGATTCATTTTATCGGTCTCGTTTGGCGATCCGCTAAGTAATTTCATCGATCTTGTTTGGTGAACCACTAATTCATTTCATCGATCGCGTTTGGCGGTCCGCTTGGCCATTTTATCCACCTCGATTGGCGGTCCGCTAAGTCATTTTATTGATCTAGTTTATTGGTCCGCCAATTCATTTTATCGATCTCGTTTGGTGCTCCGCTAATTCATTTTATCGATCTCTTTTGGCGGTCCGCTAGGTTATTTTGTCGAGCTCGTTTAGCGGCCCGCTATATCATTTTATCGATCTCGTTTGGCAGTCTGCTGATTCATTTTATCGGTCTCGTTTGGCTATCCGCTAAGTCATTTCATCAATCTCGTTTGGTGAACCGCTAATTCATTTCATCGATCTCGGTTGGCGGTCCGCTAGGCCATTTTATCCACCTCAATTGGCGGTCCGCTGAGTCATTTTATTGATCTAGTTTATTGGTCCGCTAATTCATTTTATCGATCTCGTTTGGTGGTCCGCTAATTCATTTTATTGATTTCTTTTGGCGGTCCGCTAGGCCATATTATCCACCTCGATTGGCGGTCCGCTAAGTCATTTTATTGATCTAGGTTATTGGTCAGCTAATTCATTTTATCGATCTCGTTTGGTGGTCCGCTAATTCATTTTATCGCTCTCCTTTGGTGGTCCGGTAAGTCATTTTGTCGATCTCGTTTAGCGGTCCGCTATATCATTTTATCGATCTCGGTTGGTGGTCCGCTAATGCATATTATCGATCTCGCTTGGCGGTCCACTAACTCATTTTATCGATCTCTTTTGGCGGTCCGCTAGGTCATTTTGTCGATCTCGTTCAGCGGTCCCCAATATCGTTTTATCGATCTCGCTTGGTGGTTCGCTAAGTCATTTTATCGATCTCGCTTGGCGGTCCACTAACTCATTTTATCGATCTCGTTTGGCGGTCCGCTAGATCATTTTATCGATCTCGGTGTGCGGTCCACTAAGTCATTTTATCGATCTAGTTTGGCGGTGCGCTGTCATTTTATCGATCCCGTTTGGCGGACCACTCGATCATTTTGTCGATCTCGTTTCACACGCTCCGCTAAGTAATTTGCGGACCACCAAACGAGATCTCGTTTGGCGGTCGGCTAGGTCATTTTATCGATGTCGTTTTGTGGTCCGCTAAGTCCTTTTATCGATATCGTTTGGTGGTCCGCTAAGTCATTTTATCGATCTCGTTTGGCAGTCCGCTGATTCATTTTATCGGTCTCGTTTGGTGATCCGCTAAGTTATTTCATCAATCTTGTTTGGTGAACCGCTAATTCATTTCATCGATTTCGTTTGGCGGCCCGCTAGGCCATTTTATCCACCTCGATTGGCGATCCGTTAAGTCATTTTATTGATCTAGTTTATTGGTCCGCTAATTCATTTTATCGATCTCGTTTGGTGGTCCGCTAATTCATTTTATCGATCTCTTTTGGCGGTCCACTAGGTCATTTTGTCGATCACGTTTAGCGCCCCGCTACTTCATTTTATCGATCTCGTTTGGTGGTCCACTAATTATTTTTATCGATCTCTTTTGGCGGTCCACTTAGTCATTTTCTCGATCTAGTTTGGTGGTCCGCTATGTCATTTTGTCGATCTTGTTTAGTAGTCCGCTAAGACATTTTATCGATCTAGTTTGGCGGTCCACTCGTTCATTTTATCGATCTCGTTTGGTGGTCCGCTAGTTCATTTTATCGTTCTCTCTTGGCGGTTCACTAGTTCATTTTGTCGATCTCGTTTAGCGGTCCGCTATATCATTTTATCGATCTCCTTTGGTGGTCCACTAAGTCATTTTATCGATCTCGTTTCGTAATCTGCTATGTCATTTTATCGATCTGGTTTGGTGGTCTACTAAGTCATTTTATCGATATCGTTTGGCGGTCCACTTGCTCATTTTATCGATCTCGTTTATTGGTCCGCTAATTCATTTTATCGAACTCGTTTGGTGGTCTGCTAATTCATTTTATCGATCTCTTTTGGCGGTCCGCTAGCTCATTTTGTCTGTCTCGTTTAGGGGTCCGCTAAATCATTTTATCGATCTCGTTTGGCGGTCCGCCAGAGCATTTTTTCGATCTCGTTTAACGCTCCGCTAAGTCATTTGCGGACCACCAAACGATATCTCGTTTCGCGGTCAGCTAAGTCATTTTATCCATCTCGTTTGGTGGTCCTCTAAGTCATTTTATCGATCTGGTTTTGTGGTCTGCTAAGTCATTTTATCTATCTTGTTTTGTTTTCTGCTAAGTCATTTTATGGATCTCGTTTGGCGGTCCGCTAAGTCATTCTATCGATATTGCTTCATCGTCTGCTAAGTCATTTTATCGATCTCGGTTTGCTGTGCACTAATGTCATTTTATCGACCTCGTTTGGCGGTCCGCTGTCATTTTATCGATCCAGTTTGGCGGACCACTCGGTCATTTTATCGATCTCGTTTGGCGGTCCTCCAGATCATTTTGTCGATCTCGTTTAACGCTCCGCAAAGTTATTTGCGGACCACCAAACGAGATCTCGTTTGGCGGTAGGCTAAGTCATTTTATCGATCTCGTTTGGTGGTCCGCTAAGTCATTTTATCGATCTCGTTTGGTGGTCCGCTAGGTCATTTCATCGATCTCGTTTGGCAGTCCACTGATTCATTTTATCGGTCTCGTTTGGCGATCCGCTAAGTAATTTCATCGATCTTGTTTGGTGAACCACTAATTCATTTCATCGATCGCGTTTGGCGGTCCGCTTGGCCATTTTATCCACCTCGATTGGCGGTCCGCTAAATCATTTTATTTATCTAGTTTATTGGTCCGCCAATTCATTTTATCGATCTCGTTTGGTGCTCCGCTAATTCATTTTATCGATCTCTTTTGGCGGTCCGCTAGGTTATTTTGTCGAGCTCGTTTAGCGGCCCGCTATATCATTTTATCGATCTCGTTTGGCAGTCTGCTGATTCATTTTATCGGTCTCGTTTGGCTATCCGCTAAGTCATTTCATCAATCTCGTTTGGTGAACCGCTAATTCATTTCATCGATCTCGGTTGGCGGTCCGCTAGGCCATTTTATCCACCTCAATTGGCGGTCCGCTGAGTCATTTTATTGATCTAGTTTATTGGTCCGCTAATTCATTTTATCGATCTCGTTTGGTGGTCCGCTAATTCATTTTATTGATTTCTTTTGGCGGTCCGCTAGGCCATATTATCCACCTCGATTGGCGGTCCGCTAAGTCATTTTATTGATCTAGGTTATTGGTCAGCTAATTCATTTTATCGATCTCGTTTGGTGGTCCGCTAATTCATTTTATCGCTCTCCTTTGGTGGTCCGGTAAGTCATTTTGTCGATCTCGTTTAGCGGTCCGCTATATCATTTTATCGATCTCGGTTGGTGGTCCGCTAATGCATATTATCGATCTCGCTTGGCGGTCCACTAACTCATTTTATCGATCTCGTTTGGCGGTCCGCTAGGTCATTTTATCGATCTCGTTTCGCGGTCGGCCAGTTCATTTTGTCGATCCCGTTTAACGCTCCGCTAAGTCATTTGCAGACCACCAAACGTGATCTAGTTTGGAGGTCGGCTAAGTCATTTTATCGATCCCGTTTGGTGGTCCGCTAAGTCATTTTATCTTTCTCGTTTAGTGGTCCGCTAATTCATTTTATCGATCTCGTTTGGCGGTCTGACAGGTCATTTTGTCAATCTCGTTTAACGGTCCGCTAGGTCATTTGTGGACCACCAAACGAGATCTCGTTTGGCGGTCCACTAAGTCATTTTATCGATCTCGTTTGGCAGTCCATTCGGTCATTTAATCGATCTCGTTTGGCGGTCCGCTAAATCATTTTGTCGATCTCGTTTGGCGTTCCGCTAAGTCATTTTATCGATCCCGTTTTGCGGTCCGCTAAGTTATTTTATCGATCTCGTTTGGCGGTCCGCTAAGTCATTTTATCGATTTTGATTGGCGGACCGCTTTTTAAATTTATCGATCTATTTTGGCGATCCGCTAAGTCATTTCATCGAACTACTTTGGCGAACCGCTAAGTCATTTTGTGGATCTCGTTTGGCGGTCCACTAAGTTATTTTGTCGAACTCGTTTGGCGGTCCGCTGTCATTTTATCGATCTCGTTCGGCGGTTCACTCGGTGATTTTATCGATATGGTTTGGCGGTCCACTCGGTCATTTTATCGATCTCGTTTGATTGTCCAATAATTCATTTTATCGATCTCGCTTCGTCCTCAGCTAGGTCATTTTTTCTCTCTCGCTTCGTCGTCAGCTAAGTGATTTTATCTCGTTTGGCGGTCCGCTTGGTCATTTTGTCGATCTCGTTTAGCGGTCCGCAAAGTCATTTTATCGATCCCGTTTGGGGGTCGGCTATATCATTTTATCGATCTCGTTTGTTGGTCCGCTAAGTTATTTTATCGATCTGGTTTGGTGGTCCGCTAGGTCATTTTATCGATCTGGTTTGGCGGTCCACTTGTTCAGACTTACTAGGTATTTACCTTGTTCTGGTGTACCTACGGGAGCACCGGATTCTGCACAAGCTACAGACTTACTAGGTATTTACTTTGTTCTGATGTGCCCGTGGGAGCACCGGATTCTGCACAAGCTACAGACTTGCTAGGTATTTACCTTTCTCTGATGTACCTACGGGAGCACCGGACTCTGCACAAGCTACAGACTCACTAGGTATTTACCTTTCTGTGATGTACCTACGGGAGCACCGGACTCTGCACAAGCTACAGACTTACTAGGTATTTACCTTGCTCTGATGTACCTACGGGAGCACCGGAATCTGCACAAGCTACAGACTTACTAGTTATTTACCTTGTTCTGATGTACCTACGGGAGCACCGGACTCTGCACAAGCTACAGACTTACTATTTATTTACCTTGTTCTGACGTACCTACGGGAGCACCGGACTCTGCACAAGCTACAGACTTACAAGTTATTTACCTTGTTCTGTTGTACCTACGGGAGTACCGGACTCTGCACAAGCTACAGACTTACTAGGTATTTACCTTGTTCTGATGTACCTACGGGAGCACCGGTCTCTGCACAAACTACAGACTTACTAGGTATTTACCTTGTTCTGATGTACCTACGGGAGCACCGGATTCTGCACAAGCTACAGACTTACTAGGTATTTACCTCGTTCTGATGTACCTACGGGAGCACCGGTCTCTGCACAAGCTACAGACTTACTAGGTATTTACCTCGTTCTGATGTACCTATGGGAGCACCGGACTCTGCACAAGCTACAGACTTACTATTTATTTACCTTGTTCTGACGTACCTACGGGAGCACCGGACTCTGCACAAGCTACAGACTTACAAGGTATTTACCTTGTTCTGTTGTACCTACGGGAGTACCGGACTCTGCACAAGCTACAGACTTACTAGGTATTTACCTTGTTCTGATGTACCTACGGGAGCACCGGTCTCTGCACAAACTACAGACTTACTAGGTATTTACCTTGTTCTGATGTACCTACGGGAGCACCGGATTCTGCACAAGCTACAGACTTACTAGGTATTTACCTCGTTCTGATGTACCTACGGGAGCACCGGTCTCTGCACAAGCTACAGACTTACTAGGTATTTACCTCGTTCTGATGTACCTATGGGAGCAGCGGACTCTGCACAATCTACAGACTGACTGGGTATTTACCTTGCTCTGATGTACATACGGGAGCACTGGACTCTGCACAAGCTACAGACTTACTAGGTATTTACCTTGTTCTGATGTACCTACGGGAGCACCGGACTCTGCACAAGCTACAGACATACTAGGTATTTATCTCGTTCTGATGTACCTACGGGGACACCGGATTCTGCACAAGCTACAGACTTACTAGGTATTTACCTTGTTCTGATGTACCTACGGGAGCACCGGTCTCTGCACAAGCTACAGACTTACTAGGTATTTACCTTGTTCTGATGTACCTACGGGAGCACCGGTCTCTGCACAAGCTACAGACTTACTAGGTATTTACCTTGTTCTGATGTACCTACGGGAGCACCGGACTCTGCACAAGCTACAGACTTACTAGTCAACAGCAGCCATAATCCGAAAAGAAGAACAAGTCAACATCATCGGTAACCACTGAGCCGCAGGTTTTATGTCGGAGTTATCCCAGTTACCTGAGTTATCTTCTAGAAGGACACCCTAACAAAGGCTAGGAGTCCTTAACTCCCAATGGTTTAACCGCGCGATCGAGTATTCAGTCCGATTATTTCTATGTCGCCGCGTATGATACAGCCTTAAGCAAAAAAAATTACACATTTATTGGATGGCCGTTGACTCTCAAGTGTTCCTCCGCCGTTTGAGGGATTTTATTTTTCATCCCGTAGGGTGTCCAATAAAAACCCTCCTCATCAAGCAAGCTTGGTGGGGTTACCGGTTTAGTCGCCGACGACCCGACCATGCAACAGGTTGTACTGGGTTACATTTTACCAGTAGCACTCAAGAGTGACCTAATATATCAGGTCATACATACATACAAAACTGAGAATGTGTGTCTGTCCGTCTGATTCCCTAAAACTTGAGAACTACACAACCAATTTCAATAAAATTTTACACATGTCTTACTTAGGGTCCATGGAGTGCCATGGGCAACGCTCTGGGCGCCATCGGGCTCACTGTCCAGGGCTACGACACCACAGTGAGCGGTCGTGCCGTGTCCGGTCTGGTCCGGGTTTTAGAAAACATGAAATAGGATAACATCGAAAACGATATTGTTTTGCAAACAACGAAAGCAACACATGTAAAACATGACAGGCAACATAAAAAGATGTGTTCAGAGGTGATGGTGTGTATGTGTATATATATATATGTATGTATGTATGTATGTATGTATATGTCTGTATACATGTCTGTATGTATATGTCTGTGTGCATGTATGCATGTGTGTGTATGTAAGTGTATGTATATATGTTTGTGTATGTATATATGTGTTTGCATGTATGTACAATATCACCTACACATATGCAGCAGCGTTTTAGGCAACGAAAACATGAAATACGAAATCATCGAACACGAACTTGTTTTGCGAACAACGATAGAAACAAGACAGGCAACATTAGAACAGCTTTACAGTTATCGGCTGTTTTATCCATTCCGCATTTGGACAAAATGCGTCTTCGTCTCAAACTGTTGCTCCCGTATCGGTTAAAATATATTAGAGATTTTTATTTTACTTCTTTCAGTCATGCTGGAGCAACGCCTTTAGTCCAGCAAATCGACCCCAGGACTTATACTTTGTAAGCCTAGTACTTATTCTATCCGTCTCTTTTGCCGAACCGCTAAGTTATGGCGTGTTAAACACGCCGGCATTGGTTGTCAAGCGATATTGAGGGGACAAACACTGACACACACACCATATATATATATATATATATATTATATATAATATATATATATATATGACCGGCTTCTTTCAGTATCCGTCTACCAAATCCACTCACAAGACTTTGGTCGGCCCGAGGCTATAGTAGAAGACACTTTCCCAAGGCGCCACGCAGTGGGACTGAACCTGCAACCGTGTGGTTCGTAATGAAGCTACTTATATTTATATATATAGATATAAATATAAAGTATTAATAGAAAGAGGTATATAAAAACCAGAATAGAAAATAAATGTCTTAGGCATAAAATATGAGAAAAGGTGAAATATTAAGGTGTTATATTCTTGAAACCTACTAGAATGGAACTTGTATGTATGAATGTATATGTACATCTATATTAAACTATGGTTGCAGAACAAACAAATATAAGGTCATCCACGTAACATTTCATATCTCGAACATTTAATCACATAATGCTTTTTCTTTCATATAGAATATACATGCATAAAATCACGGATGATGAAACACAACCCATCAATACAAGCATATAAGAAAAATATAAACAAAATGTGTGAATACAGTCCATCGCGGTTAAAAGTTAATGATTAATAATTTAGCGACTAAAAAAATATTTTTTTTTTAACATTACAACATCTAGAATAATAAATATATAAAAATACAAAGAAATATATAAATATATAGATATATAAAAAGATATTAAAAAATATATATATAGGAAACATATAAATAAGTAATATATAATACATAAGGTAAGATAAAAGTTCATCGTTTAGAAATTTTTTCGATTAAAAATTACTTTTCATGATAAGGGAAACCTATTGTTAAAAGCCAGTGTCCAAGCTAACAAGAAGAAACCATATGTACATATATATACACACACATATATATATATATATATATACACATATATATATACACATATATATATATATACACATATATATATACACATATATATATATATATATATATATATATATATATATATACACATATATATTGGTGTCCAATATTGGTGTCACTGTCCAATATTGGTGTCACTGGAAAGCTGCTGCAGTGGATCAAGTGCTTCCTGTCTAACAGAACCCAACATGTTGTAGTCGAAGGAGTCAAATCCAGCCCAGCCAAAGTCAGCAGTGGTGTCCCACAAGGCACTGTGTTGGGCCCACTTCTCTTCATCATCTACATAAATGATATTACTGACACCATCAAACACAGTAACATCAGAACCTTCGCTGATGATTCCAAGCTCCAGAAGGTCATCAATGGCGTGGATGACCGAATAAACCTTCAGTCAGACCTACTGGCTGTTGTCCAATGGGCGGAAAAGAATAACATGTTGCTAAATGAAGACAAATTCGAACTGATCCACTTTGGAAGGGAGGACGCTCTAAAACTCCCATACTCTCTTCCTTCTGGAGAAATTCTCATGGCATCCAACAACATCAGAGACTTGGGAGTAACAGTGGACAACAACATAAGCTGGGCTACACATATAAGCAGCAAAGTTGACATGGCCCGCAGAATGTGTTCCTGGATTCTCAGAACCTTCCAGTCGAGAGATTCCCACGCTATTATCCTTCTCTTCTCCACTTTTGCCCGACCCCACCTTGAGTACTGCTGTCCACTGTGGTCTCCCTACACAAAACAAAATATTATGAGCACCGGACTCTGCACGAGCTACAGACTTACTAGGTATTTACCTTGTTCTGATGTACATATGGGAGCACCGGATTCTGCATAAGCTACAGACTTACTAGGTATTTACCTTTTCCTGATGTAACTACGGGAGCACCGGACTCTGCACAAGCTACAGACTGACTAGGTATTTATCTTGTTCTGATGTACCTACGGGAGCACCGGATTCTGCACAAGCTACAGACTTACTAGGTATTTACCTTGTTCTGATGTACCTACGGGAAAACCGGAGTCTGCACAAGCTACAGACTGACTAGGTATTTACATTGTTCTGATGTACCTCCGGGAGCACCGGACTCTGCACAAGCTACAGACTTACTAGGTATTTACCTTGTTCTGGTGTACCTACGGGAGCACCGGCTTCTGCACAAGCTACAGACTTACTAGGTATTTACCTTGTTCTGATGTACCTACAGGAACACCAGATTCTGCACAAGCTACAGACTTACTAGGTATTTACCTTGTTCTGATGTACCTACGGGAGCACCGGATTCTGCACAAGCTACAGACTTACTAGGTATTTACATTGTTCTGGTGTACCTACGGGAGCACCGGCTTCTGCACAAGCTACAGACTGACTAGGTTTTTACCTTGTTCTGATGTACCTACGGGAGCACCGGATTCTGCACAAGCTACAGACTTACTAGGTATTTACCCTGTTCTGATGTACCTACGAGAGCACCGGATTCTGCACAAGCTACAGACTTACTA
>NW_021833920.1:0-7500 GCF_006345805.1 Octopus sinensis | reverse complement strand
AAATCTGTGATGAGGGATCAGTGTCTGACTGAAGAATGAAGGCTTTGAATGACCCGTTTGTCTTTTCGTTCGTCCCTTCGTGTATTTCACGTTATTTATTTATGTAAAGGTTTATTATATATTTCGCAGCGTACGTGCATAATAACTTCTTTATGTTTATCATATCAAAACCCCTGCACGATGTCTTTAAACTATTTTGTTTCCTTCGCCATTGCGTCGTTGCCAAATTGTTTTGGCGCCTTTTTCTCCCAGCCTCTCTGATTCCTTCTCTCCCTCTCTCTCTTGATCACTGCTTCTTCTCTGATTCCTTCGCTCCCCCTCTCTCTCTCTCGGTCACTGCGTCTGTCCTCGCCTTCTACCCTCCTTGGTCCCCTCTCTCTCTTTGCCCCTCCTCTCTCTTACCCTCTTGCGACTTGCTGCCTCAGCCATTCTCTTTCCATCGGCCACTTGTTCAACATGTGTCTTATCAGCGAAAAGGTAATTATGTTTCCACGCTTATGATATTGTTTTTGTGTCTCTCTTTTTGTGTTAAAGCCGTAGGGCGCCTGTGTCATCCATGTTTTTAACCGTTACGGTGTCCAAAAAAGATTTTTCGTTTCATGTTCGTCTCTGTTGCGTTGCATTATTTCCTTCTGTGGCTGGCTGATTCGGAGAGGATCTCAGAATTGAACGTCCGAAATCTGCGATGAGGGATCAGTTTCTGACTGAAGAATGAAGGATTGGAATGACCCGTTTGTCCTTTTGTTCGTCCCTTCGTGTATTTCACGTTATTTTTTATGTAAAGGTTTATTATATATATATATATATATATATACATATATATATGTATGTATATATGTATGTATATATGTATATATATATATATGTATATATATATATGTGTGTATGTATATATATATATGTGTGTGTGTATGTATATATATATGTGTGTGTGTATGTATATATGTGTGTGTTTGTGTGTGTATATATATATGTGTGTGTGTGTGTAAGTATATATATGTGTGTTTGTGTGTGTATGTATATATATATGTGTGTGTGTATGTATATATATGTTTTTGTGTGCATGTATATATATGTGTGTGTGTATGTGTATATATGTGTGTGTGTATGTGTATATATATATATATATGTTATTATTTATTTATGTAAAGGTTTATTTTTATACATATATATATATATGTGTGTGTGTATATATATATATATATGTTATTGTTTATTTATCTAAATGTTTATTATATACATATATATATATGTATGTGTGTATGTATATATATGTGTGTGTGTATGTATATATATATATATATGTTATTATTTATTTATCTAAAGGTTTATTATATACATATATATATATATGTATGTGTGTATGTATATATATGTGTGTGTGTGTATGTATATATATGTGTGTGTATGTATATATATATATACGTTATTATTTATTTATGCAAAGGTTTATTATATACATATATATATATATGTGTGTGTGTATGTATATATATATATATTTTTTTTTATTTATTTATCTAAAGGTATATTATATACATATATATATATATGTATGTGTGTATGTATATATATGTGTGTGTGTATGTATATATACATATATATATATGTTATTATTTATTTATGTAAAGGTTTATTACATACATGTATATATATATGTATGTGGGTATGTATATATTATATATGTGTGTGTGTATTTCTATATATGTGTGTGTGTGTTTCATGTTCGTCTCTGTGGCGTTGCATTCTTTCCTTCTGTGGTTGGATGATTCTTAGCGGATCTCAGAATTAAACAGCCCAAATCTGCGATGAGGTATCTGTTTCTGGCTGAAGAATGAAGGCTTTGAATGACCCGTTTGTCTTTTTGTTCGTCCCTTCGTGTATTTCACGTTATTTATTTATGTAAAGGTTTATTATATATTTCGCAGCGTACGTGCATAATAACTTTTTTATGTTTATCATATCAAAACCCCTGCACGATGTCTTTAAACTATTTTCTTTCCTTCGCCATTGCTTCGTTGCCAAATTGTTTTGGCGCCTTTTCCTCCCAGCCTCTCTGATTCCTTCTCTCCCTCTCTCTCTTGATGACTGCTTCTTCTTTGATTCCTTCTCTCCCTCTTCTCCTCTCGGTCACCGCTTCTGTCCTCGCCTTCTACCCTCCTTGGTCCCCTCTCTCTCTTAGCCCCTCCTCTCTCTTACCATCTTGTGCGACTTGCTTGCTCAGCCATTCTGTTTCCATCGGCCACTTGTTCAACATGTGTCTTATCACCGAAAAGTTAAATTATTTTTCCACGCTTGGTGAATATTGTTTTTGTGTCTCTCTTTTTGTGTTAAAGCCGTTGAGCGCCTGTGTCATCCATGTTTTTAACCGTTACTGTCTCTAAAAAAGATTTTTGTTTCATGTTCGTCTCTGTTGCGTTTCATTCTTTCCTTCTGTGGCTGGCGATTCGGAGCGGATCTCAGAATTGAACGGCCGAAATCTGCGATGAGGGATCAGCTTCTGACTGATGAATGAAGGATTTGAATGACCCGTTTGTCTTTTTGTTCGTCCCTTCGTGTATTTCACGTTATTTATTTATGTAAAGGTTTATTATATATTTCGCAGCGTACGTGCATAATAACTTTTTTATGTTTATCATATCAAAACCCCTGCACGATGTCTTTAAACTATTTTCTTTCCTTCGCCATTGCTTCGTTGCCAAATTGTTTTGGCGCCTTTTCCTCCCAGCCTCTCTGATTCCTTCTCTCCCTCTCTCTCTTGATGACTGCTTCTTCTTTGATTCCTTCTCTCCCTCTCTCTCTCTCGGTCACCGCTTCTGTCCTCGCCTTCTACCCTCCTTGGTCCCCTCTCTCTCTTAGCCCCTCCTCTCTCTTACCATCTTGCGACTTGCTTGCTCAGCCATTCTGTTTCCATCGGCCACTTGTTCAACATGTGTCTTATCACCGAAAAGGTAATTATTTTTCCACGCTTGGTGATATTGTTTTTGTGTCTCTCTTTTTGTGTTAAAGCCGTTGAGCGCCTGTGTCATCCATGTTTTTAACCGTTACTGTCTCTAAAAAAGATTTTTCGTTTCATGTTCGTCTCTGTTGCGTTGCATTCTTTCCTTCTGTGGCTGGCTGATTCGGAGCGGATCTCAGAATTGAACGGCCGAAATCTGCGATGAGGGATCAGCTTCTGACTGAAGAATGAAGGCTTGAATGACCCGTTTGTCTTTTTGTTCGTCCCTTATATATATATATATATATATATATATATATATATATTATATATATATATATATATATATATATATATATAATACACATATGTTTGTATGTATATATGTACTAGCAGTATCGCCCGGCGTTGCTCGGGTTTGTTTCGACCCGCTGGAATTGTAATTTTGAAAAGTAAATATTTTGTGAACATTTTTCTGGTCGAAATACACCGAAAAGTGGCGACACAGCAGTGAAAAAATTGTAAAAAATAGGCATTTTCATAGAAAAAAGCATCTTTTTGATGTAAATAATTGTTGGTGTTAACATGGTCCGATTTGAATTTTATGTTCTACGGAAGGAAGAGCAACCCTTCTTCTATCATACTCTCAATTTTGGTCAACTTGCGCCGCAGGGTCTCGGAGGAGATAGTGTTAGTTGAAGGTTACCAAACGTGGCGCACACAGACAACTTTAGCTTTATATAGAGATAACACACACACATTAATACACATACATAGACACACACACACATGTATGTATGGATGTATATATGGGTACTTGTATCGCAGAGTGGTCCCGGTTGCGCACACGCGGATTCGCGCGTGCGAGCCAGACGTAGGTACTCGATATTTGATCGCCCTTAAATAATTACTTTTTTTTAAAGAAACGCGAACGTATATAACGCGCAAAATTATTCCGTAGAATTTATCAAATTAAATAACGCAAAATTAATATATTTTTTTAAATTGCAAATTATTTAGAATATAAAAATCTGGCTGCTATTTCTAGGTGCCTGAGTAACAACCTCGCGGATTTACAGATAAATGAATTAATTACTATTTTACAGAATAAAACTAAATAATTCTTGAAAATTAATTAATATTAATATTTTTTGAACAAAGTAAATAATTTTTAAAACTTAAATAATAATTTTTTTTACACAAACGCGAACGGGGAAAAGGGGGTGGCGAATTCGATTTTTTTATTTTCGTTGAATGAATAGAAAAAATGTATAATATATGTTGTACATACCTAAATTTTTTCTTTTTCATGACATTGTAGCAAAATAGTAGTGAAATATATAAATACCAGCAGTACATTTTTTTTTCTGGGGTATGTGTTTTTGTGTGTGTGTGTCACTGAAACCATACATACATATATACATACATAACCTCTCTCTCTCTTTTCTCTCTCAGTCACTCACTACAAAAAGTGAATAAAAAAAGTTCAGTTATTTCTGTCTTTCACTCTCTCTGTCTCTTTACACACACTAACAAAAGCACTTCACTTACACACCACACTTTCTGTGTCGCACAACCCATCAAACACAGACACACACACACACACACACTCACGCACGCACACATGTACATCAATGCTTTCGGAGTGAAATGTTAAAATATTGAGTTTTCTCGAATTTTGTCTTAATTGGGGGTGAAATTGAAAGAAATTTGTTATGGCATGACCGAATGGAGTACTTTGAAAAATCTTAGGTAAACTCTAATTGAAGAAATTGTGTGAGGAGTAAATCGTTATGTATTTATTTGTTTCTGTTTGCTGTGTTTTTTTTATTTTTTTAGTAGTGGTTTAAGGTACACTTGCAAAGAGAAAGTGGGAGAAATTATGTTGATAGCATGAGTGATCCGTTTTATAGAAATACTTTCAGTTTAGTCTTCCTCAAATCACTCTGTCGCTATTTACTCTCTTCCAAGAACATTTTCACTCACTCTTATCTCTTAGCTTGCCATACATTTTACTCATGTATCTATCAGCGTGATAGACAGAAACAAATATTACATCGCCATCGCCATCGCCATCGCATTCTATTGTCTACCTGTCAACACACACACAGTGAATTACTTTCAGTTTATTCGTTGCACACTGTGTGTGTGCGTGTGCGTGTGGTGTAAACCACATTAAGAAAAGCATTTGACATACACACCAGAATGTGAGTTTTCTGTAAATTTTGCTTAATTGGAGTTTAAATTTTAAAAACTGGACCTGGCATGACCCGATGCATTCTACTCTTAAAAATGCTAGGTAAATTGTAATTGAAGAAATCCTATATTGTAGATTTCTATAACTGACAAAGGGAGGCAGATAAAATCTGCCTTTTATAATAAGAGATATATGTAGAGGAGAGAGAGAGGGAGAGAGAGAGAGAGAGAGAGAAAGAGAGTGAGAGAGAGAGAGTAAGTTGGGGTTCAACAAGGCACCAATGTTTATTAGAAATAGCAGTCAATAAATTTGTTGTACTATCGTAAAGCTTCATAACGTTTGAACTGGCGAAGAAGTGTGAGGGCAGCGAACATAAAAAAAATAATTCGCCTTGCCTCAAGGAATAGCAGTAGATAAACGGACATCCCCCAGAATTGAATATATATATATATATATATGTATAAGGGTGGAAAGGATCACACGAGTTGATATATATGAAAAAACAAGTCAAAAATAGAAAATGCTAAAATAATTTTATAGTGAATCTTTCAGTACCGGTTTCGGTCATTTTGAGACCTTTTTAACTGTAACGATTAAATAATTAAATTTAGAAAAATTAGAAGAAAAGTTTTTTTAAAGGAATATTTCTATAGTAGTGTTCAGATATAAGTGGCATTCTGCCTTTCTCTGACTCCCTTGTTTGCACTTGTGTGTTCGAGGTCGTTGTATATATATATATATATATATATATATATATATATATATATATATATATGTGTGTGTGTGTGTGTGTGTGGTGTGTGTGTATATATATGTTGTGGTATAATATATATATATATTATATATATATATATATAAAATATATATAAGATATACACACACACACACACACCACACACAATATATATATATATATACATGAATTATAGAAGTGATATTTTCCTGAACTGTACCCGTGATATACCCACGGATAATAATTCTAAATCACTAAACGACCAGGATTATAAACATTTGTTGTATGGGGTACAAGACAAACTTGAAGTCCCTGCTGTCGTAATAAATTAGAAAAATACAACTTAAATTGAAGTATTGAACACTTTCAGCAAAGTATGCGTGTTATATATATATTTATATATATATATATATATATATATATAATATAATTAATTAAAATAAAAACATGATGCCAAGGATTCAGCCAAGGATGTTTCGGGCCTTTATTAGACGGATTTATAACAATGCATAATGTATGTCTGTGGCCTTCTTCAGCCGCGCACAACAACTTCCACAAGGACATGTATTACATCAATATATATATATATATATATATAAAAGTATAGAAGCCATCTTAACATGGCTAACCAGATAGGGGAGGGGTGTTACTGTAGCTTTATAGCCCCAGGAGATCGTCGTCTCCAGATGGCTTTAGACACCATATCAGTGCCCGCTTTAGACACCATATCAGTGCCATATCAAGGGCACTGATATGGTGTCTAAAGCCAGCTGGAGACGAAGATCTCCTGGGGCTATAAAGCTACAGTAACACCCCCTCCCCTATGTGGTTAGCCATGTTAAGATGGCTTACATTGTCGAGCGATTACTGTTTCAATCTCATTCTGAGATTTAATAATGCTATATATATATATGTGTATATATATATATATATATATATATATATATATATATATATATACACATATAAGAGTTCTATATTTAAGAAATGCGGAAATATGTACATTATTTACATTATTTATATTTGAAGGATATGTGTCCTCATCTGTTTGTTCTTAACACAACGTTTCGGCTGATATGCCCTCCAGCCTACATCAGGTGTCTTAATCACTATGCCATCTGTCCACGGGAATATTGGCATAGTGGTTAAGAGCGCGGGCTACTAACCCCAACATTCCGACTTCGATTCCAGGCAGTGACATGAATAATAATAATAATAAAATAATAATAATAATAATAATATAATAATAATAATAATAATAATAATAATAATAATAATATTAGCAACATCGTAAAATACCTGAGGAATGAGAGCCCAGGTTTGAAATTTCCCCAAAACACCTGATTAAGGGGGGAGGGTATATCAGCCGCAACGATGTAAATACAATGTATTTATATATATATATATATATATATATATATATTAAAATTTCTTTTTCTATAAGACCGCAGGTCGCGGTCCTGTAGCGACGAAAATACTTTGACAAATTAAACTTAAATGTTGAAGGAGTGGCTGTGTGGTAAGTAGCTTGCTAACCAACCACATGGTTCCGGGTTCAGTCCCACTGCGTGGCATCTTGGGCAAGTGTCTTCTGCTATAGCCCCGGGCCGACCATGCCTTGTGAGTGGATTT